>NC_092520.1:78802500-79102500 GCF_037038585.1 Patagioenas fasciata | reverse complement strand
CAAGAACAGAATTCCTCCTGGAAACCTGAGTGTCAGTGGTGTGAAAAAAAAAAAAAACAACCAAAAAAAACCACTTAAATCAACTTGACCAATTACTCATAAAAATTTGCAAACCCACATCGAAACAGGATTTACTTGTCTTTCATAATGGTAAAGAACATGCAAAAAATTCTTTAATCCACCCATCAAGAAAACAACTTTCCACTTCTCAGTTGTTTGCTTTATTAGATTTATTTCCTGTTTTACTTTAAATATAAGCAACTTCAAAAGTCGTACTTTCTTACAATCACTAACACAACATATAAATGTCACACAATGTCATTCACCAACAGAGAAACACTGATTACATGCGTTATATACACCACACTACCAATTCCCACAAGAAAAATGCCAGCAAAGGGCCAAAACCTCTGACTAGTTTTCTTCTGCACTTACACAGCTGAGCATCTCCATCAGGGCAGTTAAGGCTTCAGTTTCTAAGCAGTGCTCTATAGAGGTTCACTAAAAGCACAGTACAAACCCGGACACGGGTTAGAGCTCTGGTTTCCTGGTCTGTCGCTACACCTAAAAGTATCAGTTGCACATAGCATTTACTCTCTCCTACCTCGTTCTCTGTTCCTGTCACCTTCCCCTAATTTGTTGCCCAAAAAATATTTGTTGGACAAAACACTTCCACATTTAAAAAAAAAAAAAAAAACAAAACAAACATTAAGAAGTTCTAACAAGTAAGGTTTACAACCTGCTGAACTTGCAGGATTTTTTTTTTCTTTAGTCAGACGTAACACATCATAACACTAGTTCTGTGGATATTAACAAAAACACTGAATACGCAGTCTTCCGCTGCACACTCTCAAAACACAACATTTCAGAAAAAAAAGTTCTTGGCAGTGCATAGCTTGATGTATATACGATGGCTTTATATGGAGAAAGATGCAGAAGCTTTTAACCTGTTTCTAATAGGGATGCTCTTGGCCAGAACACTCTCGTTCTCCTGCCTGATGTCTGTGACATAGCTGGGGAGCATAAAAGGCAGAATGCTGCTGTTCCCCCAAGAAGGGCAGCAGTTGTTCCCCGCAGAGGGAAGCTACACCAGAGGATGAAGCTGCTTCCCACAAAGGATGGCGGGTCTGAGGCGAGATCTGGTATCTGCTGGTCCAGCCCTCCAGAGCAGCCACCAGCATAGCTCAGCATCTGGGTCACTCTCTTTGCTTTTAACATCCACAAAGAACCACACTCTGAAGACATTCAAAACCTGCCTGGACACATTCCTGTGTAACCTCATCTAGGTGTTCCTGCTCTGGCAGGGGGATTGGACTAGATGATCTTTTGAGGTCCCGTCCAATCCCTACTGTCCTATGATTCTGTGAACCAACTTGCAGAGTGACTGTTTTCCATTAAGTTCTGCCTCACATAACAAAACTTTTGCAATGGGCATATGCAGTCACAAATTCCCCAATGAAACTCAGATTTTGCCATGCCAAACTTGGCTTTTCATCACCAAATTTTTCTGGGTTTGTAAGTTGGTGGAAAAAAATACTGTAGGAGAAGATAAGAGAGGAAGTGTATTTTAAATAACCTGCACTAAAAAAGACCAAAGGGTACAGTTGTTGCAGGCAAAAGAAAAATGGTTGTTGCCATTTTTGATCTAAGTAAGGATACAGATGTCAAGAAGAGATTCTACAAAAAGTGATACATTATCTCAGACATTTGTAAGAAAGATGTTAAAGGAACCAGGTTGATTTCTCATCAGGAAAGGAGATATTCTAAGATGACTTGGAGGTTTTTAAAGTCACATAGAGTAACTGAATGAAAACATGAGTAAATAGACGGGTCCTGCAGAAGTATTTAATGCTAAGGATATTCTAATAAACTGCTACAGGTGGTGACTGAAGTAGAAAGTTTAAATGAGTTCAAGAAAGATCAAAATTAATTTCCAAGTTAATGATGTAGCAGAAGCTTCAAAAACAATCACTTTGCTTTTTGTTCATGCAATGTAAGTCTTAATATTACATTCCATCATTTTAGTGCATCTTCTGGGTCTTTAATATTGTATATCACTTGGCTTTATTAAAAAAGTAGGTCATACATCCATTTTATTAAAACGTTACAATGATTAATCTCAAGAAGGAAAAATTAACACCATAACAAACATGCAGCACTCATGCACACATCAGACCAGCCTTCCCAAAAATCACATTCTGTAGGCCTGGAGCAGCCTGAGTCCATCAGATAAGACTGAAAGGCATCCTGAAGAGGATGCTCCCTAGTACTACAGCTGCCCCAAACTGAAATCCACATGCGCGGCCAGGTCTGATGTCTTTCCCACCTCATTTTCCTCCCCTCAGTTACGCAAGGGGAATCATTATGCATTTCAAGGCTGTTAGACTATTTGAGCTTTAATCTATGCCTGCAAGATGACCTGAATACAGACCTGTGGGCTATGCTGCGCTCTGGCGCTGTCAGAGGTTTGTCCTAAGCTCTCAAAACATCTGATGCTGTGTCTCTTATTTTCAAGCCCTAACAGACCCGTTTGAATATGGATTGAAAGATATGCAGAGGATATTCAGGAAAGTAAACAGTGCTTAGGGATACTGTCAAGCCAAGCAGTATAAATGGAGGCCAAAAAAAAGAAAGAAAAAAAAATACAAAAGAAAAGGCAAAGATTCAGGAAAAAAAAAAAAAAAAAAGACAAAAACCATGAAGAAAGCACAACACCACAAACAAACAAATAAAATAAGCAATAGCAAAATGAAAAGCAGGGATATTAGGAACTAAAAAAATACATCAGATTTAATCCAGATACTTCTAGTCAGCCATGTTGCAAACAACTCTTGCATTAGTTCCTACATTCCAATCAGCACGCACAGACTCACCCAAATAGCTCTATCTCAGTCCACATCAGTTTGGTTTTGCTACTCAGCTCTAGATTACATCCTTTACTTTCCCAAGACTGAGAGACTTTATTAGGGTTTGGTCATACAGCGCGGCTCATCACCCTGTGCACTTTGTGGACCAGCAGAGCCACTTTCTCTCAGACGTCTCCAACCTCCTCAGTCACATCTTCTTCAAACACTTGCAAGTCAGTGCCTGGGTCACTCACAGTCCCAGGACAGGAGCAATCTCTTAAAAGCTGAAGGTCAGATCATATATATGAGGATGGGGAGAAGAGACGGTGTGGCAGGAAAGGGGAAAAAAATTAAGGGAAGCAGAAGAAAAAGGAAGAAAAGTAGTATTTCCAACTATGGAGTGTCAATTAGAAAAAGAGAAGTACTGCTTCAAAATATAATTTTAGGCTTTAAAACACATTAAGTGAAGAATCAGCCTTACTAGTCAATTAGCTAGCTTTACTGGGTATGAATCCAGCTGCTAGCATTACTCGAGCTTACTCCGCCTCCACCCTCCCCCCAATCACAGTTTCATTGTGAAAGAATGTAATTATTATTTTCATTACCAGATGCATACATTATAAAAAGGAGCCTGCACAGAGACAATGAGCACTTTAAGAAAATACATGTAATAATGAGAATGATCTGTTTATGTTTTTTGCAATAAAAATGAAGACACTTTCAACAAGGCTACCTTTTAAAGTGTCCTACAATAAAATCAGATTATTCATAACAGTGATAACACTAAATTTGACACCTCTCATTTTCTTAAAAAAGGATTAGTTCAGTGGCTTGAGTTTTTATACAGCTTAAAAATCTTATTTTTTTAACTTCCCTAACAAATATTGCCAGAAAAATTTAACTCAAATACATGTGACAATAACAGAATATTACAGCTTTTTTCCTAAAAAGAAAAAAAAAACACAAACAAAAAACCAAAACAAACAAAACCCCTCACAACACAAAAAATAAAACAAACAGTTCCAGAGACATTCATCATACTGCATACCCAGAGAAACAATACTGCAGCTGCCATATAATATGCTAGTATTCCAAATAAACTTCAGGAAAATTTGAGGAAAAAACAAATAAATTGAGTTTGCATGTAAAATAAAGGTACATGTATTTATGTATTTATTTAGGAGTTCTACAGCATAAACAAAAATCTCAGCCCTAAAGTAATAAAAGCAGATTTGTATGGATAGGATAGGAAAAAAGTGAGAGAATAGTAACATCTGCTTAATACTTACAGTCCAAACAAAAGATTAAAATTACTGACTTATTTTAGTAATAACAAAACATGAGTTCTTGTGCTTTATGTGTCCCTATTTAATGATGCAGCACAACACTCCAATTTCACCCAGGAACCAGCCTCAATAAATCATTTACTTTCCATGGCCCACCAAAGGCACACCAGGTGATTTACAGGTAAGCACCAGGCCTGTCACCAGAATGAACCCCCTGCTGCCCAGTAACAGTGTCCCCACAGAGCACATTGCTTGACCGCTTGCCACCTCACCTGTCAATCAGTCACTGCTAGATGGGGACAATTCAGTAGGCTACTCTACTTCCAGCTCTTTGAAGGTGCTTCCTGCTCCAGAGCTGAGCAAACCACATATGTGCTCGCTTCTTGTAGCGATGCTGCAGGATCCATCCTCAGAGCTCAATCCAGAGCTGGTGTCCACAGAAACCAGAGCAGCTTTGTTTCTGCTGCTCCTGATACACTTTCCCCAGGGATGGTGGCGTGTGAAGAGGTGGTACAGGGGTGATGCCCTCAGATCAAATTGTTAGCCCTACCTGGGCAAATCTCTGGAGGCTGTGGAAGGCCAACATCCACTTTGAAATGGTGTTGAGTCTCTACCTAAACTGGGATGGAGGGCATCTGACACTTAACCACAAGCCATAATAACAGAGCATCCTTGAATTCTCATCCTTAGATGTGGATGCCAAGCCAGAATTCACTTCACCAAATAAAGCTGTTTACAGCATAGGTGTCTGTATCTGAACAGTCATGTTAGTCTCCCTTTACAGCCCACAGGAAGAAATAGGCTCTTCTACTGAACTCATCCTATGGCACATGTCTAAAGGAGGTCAAATGAATCACACTCTTGAAGTGCCTGTTTCTGTCCCCAGCTTGGTAAGAGTTCAAAAGGATTTCTGTTTCTCTTTGCTGAATATATACAGGGTCTTCCCCCCACTTTCCACTCAAGAGGCAGACATCTATAACACAGTCGCATGGATGAGCAATTTAGGGTCCTGCTTAAAACCTAAAAAGCCAGAAGGATCATGCATCCATCACAGACAGGTGCAATAAATCCCACGCTGTGCCCTACCGCCATCTTAACCCTCTCTATTGAAGAATCAGTAACAAAGTTCTCAGAGTTTCCCACTCAATATAGTGGATGCCTGCTAGTGGGTAACACCAGTCTAAAGCATAACTGCTTTTAGTTACATGACACCAATCAGCATGTTTATTTCAACATATTCAGCAGCTTGAACTTTTTTCTTCAGTACTTTTCCCCTCAGATGTCCCATGAATTGCCTCACTCCAGGTAGTAACTCTTCTCATTAGCAGAGAAACCTCCTCTCTTTGTTGCCAGTCTTCAAACAAGACTTGCCAAAAGATCTTTCCCTTTAGATATGACCTATATATTTTCTTCTAGTTTATTTCCTTTAAGTTTTCTATTTCTGAAGTCTTTTTCCTTTTGTTCTACACCTTTTCTTAAAAAAAAAAGTATTAACCAAAATCTGCTGAAACCAGTGAATACTCAGCTCACTTTGAAACAACACCTCATCAGGTTTATCATCTCTGTTACATCTTATTTTTCCATATTGAGTTGTCATTTTTATTGGATAGTCAAGAACTATTAATATTCTCACGTTCTCCAATTCTACTTCTGTTTTATTTCCTAACATTTTCTAGAAACAAGCAGCTTTTTTTCCTTATTTCTAATCTTTAATTCCTTGGTTTTTTCCTCATGCACTGTGTTCCTGAAGCTCTCCAGAAGCCAGACTGACTGGAAAAGGGTTAAAACACATTCAGGAATGGAAGGTGGTTAAACATTTTCTGTTCTGTCCAAAGCAGACTTGGAAGCTGAACTCTCTCAGCCTGTGGGACCAGGCAGTCTCTCACCTGAGCAAAAAGAGGCACAACTGTAGGCTGTACTGTTAGAAATGGGTCCCAGCTCCCTGAACTGAAGTCTGGGGTTTCAGATCAAATTCATCGCCCCTCTCCCTCCCTTATATACTCATATAACCATAGTCATCTAGGTTGGCCATTAGGCATTTGCTAATAAACGTTGAGACATCTCACTGTAGTTGTAAGAGAACAGAGTTTTACCAGGCAAAAGCAATGACTGTATTTATATTCCAACAGTTCACTCCAGCTTTGGTGTACAGTTGTCATGCAGCACTCC
This sequence comes from Patagioenas fasciata, assembly GCF_037038585.1. Classification (NCBI taxonomy): domain Eukaryota; kingdom Metazoa; phylum Chordata; class Aves; order Columbiformes; family Columbidae; genus Patagioenas; species Patagioenas fasciata. The sequence continues at coordinate 79,096,199 of NC_092520.1, read as the reverse complement.
AGACAAAACCCTTTCTTCTTAAAATTATTTTTGCTCCTGAATGTTTTTCTTCACTGAACTGACCTCATCAGAAATAACCCAGCTAGGAAAAAAGCATCAAACACCTTCTGGTGGGACAAAGCAGACCCTTCTACAGTCTATTCAGCTATGAGGCTTGGGAAGGGTACTTCAAGCTTAAAGAAGTTGGTCATAGTTTTAATGGTTTGACAAATCTCCTTTCCCAGCAGGAAGGAATCTTTCTGTGCCTGGCAGTGAACTGCAGAGTCTTCCACAAAGCTGAAAGAAAACAGCACTTACCTAAATTTAACTTGCCATACTTTCAAACCGGTCTGTGTGAGAAAATGTCTTTTGCTTTCATTTCACGCAAAACGTTCAATTAAATTCTCTCAGGAAAAAGGCCCTTTTATGCATAAAGGCATGCAGGCTATTTTTTTTCTTTAAAATACATTTCACTTGTCTTCCCACATGGCTCAAGTGAAAAATCTTAGTGTAGTGATTATAAACCCACATTAACCTGCCTTTCTTCAGGGGCAAAGGAGAAGAGGAGAAGCACTGAACAATTCCTCATCTCCATAGGCAAAGAAATAAGATAGGCCTGGCGCTGAGCCCACTCAGCAAGTTGACTCCACCAGACCAGGTTGGGAGCACATTCCACAGTCAAAAGTCCTTCTCGAAGAACTTCCTGCCAATGGCTACTTGACATTAAAAACTAGGATGATCTAGGTCAAGTATCCCGGTTGACATTAATTGCTATGTTGGCTCAGAAAAGCAGGCAGCCTCTCAGCCAGAGCTCAAGTCACGTTAGGCTTAAAAGCAATCAAGGCCAAAGCCTTGAATTGCACCCAGAAGCCAAAAGGAAGCCAACGCAGCTGTTGAAGAACTGCCCGAGCATGTTCTTGCCACCCATGCCCTCTCCGCGTAGGCAGCTGCCGACTTCTCAAACTGGAGACTTCGTAGCACCGGTCAAGTGCGGTCTCAAGAACAGGCCAGCCTGCAGGCTCAGGTGGAGGTCACAGTGTCAGCCATGGCCACCATGATGTGGAACACCCTGAAGTAGACTTCTCTGTGTCCTGATGCAGAAGGCTGGGAGAACACTGGCTGTACGTATCCCAGAATAAAGAACGCAGCAAATTCCAAAACATTTTCATATAAAAGGGCAGATGAAACACTCCAGTTTCTAGTGAACTAGCACTATGTGCCTTTAGTGCCTTATGTCTGTTTGCTGCTACTTATTTCTCCACATACTCTGAACACAAAGCGTGTGCAACATCCAATTGGAAAGATGACATAGAAAAGCAAATAATCTTTTCGTTGACAGGAGCACAAGCCTGGGTGACTCAGTTATCCGGAGAGGTCAATGAGTGCTTCGGAATGCCATGTGTGAGAGTTGTGGCTAAAAACGTAAACACCAACACTCCCAAAGACCATGATTGCTTTTTTGCTTTTCTGTTTTTTAAACAGAAAATGCAATTCTCTTGGACTACGATATGAAATAAAAATGGCTGCATAGTGATTTTTTCGAAAGCAAAGTAGGTAACAGTGCTGATGAATATGAAGAAAGAGAAAGCAGTAAGAAGATTGATCAGCACTGCAAGGAGACTTACAAAGAAATATACACTAGTTTTTTCTGAGTAGCATGAGGAATGGACAGACCACACAGTGACAAAGTAGTCAGTGCTACCACTGGTGATAACACAAAGCCACGAAGAAAGGATTTTAAAACCTAAAACATTAATCTGATAAAGAAATTCTAGATTGTTTTGTTCTTTTTTAAAGGGAACATTATTGATTAGCGACAGTAGTAATTTTGAGAACACACCTTACTGATGAAAACAAGAAAGAGAGGATTCAAATTCACATTTTCATTCCCAGAGTTATCATCACAGCCAATGCTGAGAAGGTCAGATCCTGGAACCACTGCTCCTGCTGAAGGGTATCTCCTTCCACATATTTTACCAATTATTTTCAAAATACTACTTACAGTAGATGAATAAAATTTCAAGGTATATAATGAGCTCACATAAAGAATAGAGTCAACTCCATGAGTCCTTGCCATTAACATACTTTCCAAAGCTACAGCTGGAAAACAACTAGAGTCTCATCCACACAGCTTGAACAACATTGCCTTTTATACAACAGAGATAAAAGGAACAGATTAATTTTTAAAGAGTAAAAGATGAAAATATATAGTTGTACTCCATAACTCATAGCAGGTTTCCAAATTGTAATCAATATTTTCCTTTGCATTTAGCCACTGCTGAATCTTAATGCTTTTTAAGCATCGAAGTGCCAGAAAAAATAATTTTATAACAGATAACTGTATTAGAGGTTGACTGTAGTTTTTGGAGTTCCTTGCAAACCCAACATGGGTTAAGTGAGCATTTATATTGTTATAAAACTTCTTAACATTGCTGTAATACAATGGCTCAAACAACAGATCTTGAGTGAATACTTAGCATACAATCTGATAGCTACATGTAGACCCAAACACACTTGGAAAACTGAGTCTACAGCAAGTCCAACAACATTTGTATTATTTCATTCCAAAGATTAAGAATACGGGTGTCAAAATATACTTTTCAAAGCAGGAATAATACTTGAAAGAAGTAATTTATCAGTCAAGCCAACTATTTGGCAATTTCAGTATGTGCAGTACAGTGGACCATTGACAGCTCAGTCCAATGACAACACAAGAAGTCAGTAAAGATAACTAGCACTTTGTGTAAATTTTCTGAATAACTTATAATTTCAAATTTGGTCCAAAGTTGTCACGACAAGGATCACTTTGTAAAAATCTAGCCAATGCCATTAGAAAATAAACACCAAAAAAAAAAAAAAACCACAACCAAAACAACAATCAATACCAAAAAACACCACACGCCAAACAAAAGCCCTGAAACATAATGCCTTATTTTTTTTTTCCTGTTGTATACAGTGCATACTGTTCCAGAACCACACAAGGAATAAAATGTTCCAAGTATGGAAACAGTCAAAATGAACAATTCTCAAAATAAGCCAACAGGAATCATCATAGTCTGCCTTTATTACAGGGAGAAAGCCTAGTGAATCTCCCAGTGATCACATTTTGCAAACTAGAAGACATCTGTTCTTTACCCATCTGGACATGAGGAAAAGGTTCGTCACTGAGAAGGTGGTTGGTCACTGGAACAGGCTCCCCAGGGAACTGGCCACAGCATAAAGCCTGTCAGAGTTCAAGAAGTGTCTGGACAATGCTTTTAGCCCTATGGTTTAGTTCTAAGTAGTCCTGCAAGGAGCAGGGAGTTGGAGAGGATGGTCCTTATGGGTCTCTTTCAACTTGAGATGTTCTATGATTCTATACCCATCTTTGCAGTCAACGAACAGTTGATAACCTATTAATACTTTTCAATAAGTGCTTTTATTTGGAAATATCCATGCCTTTTCTGCGCTTTCATTTATTTATGTAAGGATAGGTCTCCAGTGGTCTTCTGAGCAGAGCTCTGGAACACTGCATACTGAACAGGTATTACATACACAAATTCCTATTGCAGACAACAGCTGCACAGATTAAAGATTGATGACAGGAACCAAGAATACCAACCAGCAAGTCCAACTTCCGTATTAAAAGAAAAATGCCCCCGAAACTGCAGACCTCGGTGCCTTTTGCTCAATCCTGTTACATGTGGCAGCCAGCTATGTCCCAGCAATCTATAGGGGAATAGGTCAAGCTTTAATTTGGCTTTTGCACAGCCTGGAATTGCCTGCCTGTATCAACCAGAGAGGCCAAACACTATCCAGGGTCCCTTAAAATGGCTAAATAGGAGAAATGCTAAAAGGGCTTCCCCAGTTCAGTGCATTGGCACTGAGAACACAATGCAGTGCTGAGACCGCAGCGTACACAACTCCACATCCCCCTTTGCGATTCATCTCTTTGGAAGTACCCATTTCTGCTCACGGATTTATTAGTTTAGCGCAATCTAATCCTAGAGCCCTCTACCCTCATCTCTCTCCTCCTGCTGTAAGCAATGCTTCCACACCATACACACACAAAAAAACAGGAGGGGAGCATCTAATATATATTCATCTCATTTTGATTCATGAGAAGCATTGCAATGAGTTGTTAATATGTTAAGGACTTAAAAAATAAAATGCTTGTTTTTTCAGCAGCATAGAAACTATAGCCTTTCAAACTGCTTTTCTGTGAATATGTTATCAGCATTTCTAGACAAGCACAGAATACTTTATTACTTAAAAAACAGACACTGCTTGCTTTTACCATATCTCCCCTAAGAATATTACTTTAGTTAAAACGGAGTATGTTCTCTAAACTATTAAATAAATTGAAATACTTAAATATTAGGGGAAAAAAAGTTCTTTTTAAACGCAAAATCTATAAAGTGGTAAACCAAAAGCATATTTCCATTCTGTCTACTTACTGTTAATTCAGTTTGGCTATTAGCTGAAAGTGTTTTCATGTTTCTGAGTCAGAAAAGTCTCATGAACCTAAGCTTATGAAATTAGATCTGCTTCTTGTGACTGATGCCTCCTTATCCAAATTATACTAATGTTTTCATGTATTCCTACTATTTCTCCCTACAGAGTACTTCTGGATGACAGAGTATCTTGTTCATTGGAATGGGAACTTCAAAAGTTTGTTCCATTCCTGTAGGCAACCTCGTAAATAATTTAAGGCCTATCTTCTTCACCTGTTATTACAAAACTTACAGGAAATGGGTGGTCTTCAATTTGTTTGTTTGGTGTTCTTTGTTTAATTTAGATTATCCAATACACTCAGAAGTTACTGTGGTAATATGTGCCTTTTCAAATAATACTAGGCTAGCATAGTCACTTAACCCTAGTACAGTTTCATTTTACAATGAAATAATGTAACACAAATGAATCAGACTTCTGATTTGAAAAAAAAAATGCTTTAACAAAACTAGAGTAGAATCTTATAGGCCTGACTCAAAAGCATCCTCTACCTAAACACCTGATTACATTTTTTTCTTTACTATGGAGAAGTGCTAAAAATAACTAAAATTGGAAAAACAAGACAAAATACAAAGGAAAACAAAACAAAACAACCCCCACCAAACCAAAACCAGAAAGTTTCCAACACTGATACAGTCTCGCATAAGGAACACTCTTCTTGTTCAGAGAATCACCTAACATATGTAACTTGTGTTTTGCTTATCTATCTCTTGCTCCTGTTTTTGATCATCTGCCCATAGGCTCAGGTGAGCCTACAGGCAGGGGTGGTAATAAAAATCAATTAAAAAACAAACCAAACCAACCAAACAAACAAAAATAACTTTCAGCCCCCCACTTCCCTTTACTTCTACTTGTGCCCTTTCATAAATCTTTTCCTAGATATCCTCCACCTCCCCCAACTCTCTGATGGGTGGCAGCACCCTCTTTCCTGATCCTGCAGTAAGCTGGCTCAGACAACAAAAAGAACACAGACATAGATTGTTAACAGGGCAAATAATTGCACCTCCTTAAACTGCATAATATTATACTACTGCCTATGCCTGTACCAGTGAAGTGGCTGGACTGATGGGCCAGGGATAGGACTTCCCTGCTCAGTGAAAATGAGCTGAAACATCAATCTGTGTACTTGGTCTTTATAAGGATTCACTCTTGCTAGTCTCTTGTATTTCCATATCTAATTAAGTGAATGTGCCCAAGCTTTCCCTCACATACGCAACATCACCCATCTGTACAAGCAAAACCTCCCGTCATTTGACAGTAGCTTAAAATGAAAATTGATTAGCAGAGGTTAGACAGCCCCCACTGATAACAACATTGAATCTCAACTGCATCAGCCACGTACACGTGTAAGGGAGCATTTGCCTCTGTATTAAGAGGTCAAGTAAGAGAAGTACTTCAGTTCCTTCAACTAAAGCACAGGTCAGGTTCTTGTTGCCTTCTCATCTCCAAGTCTAGCAAGTTGACAGAAAAAGATCAAAACCAAAATGAGGATATTTATTCTATTTGTTTCTGAATGAAGACTGCCTGGCGAGAGGGTTACCTGTTGTCTTACTTGCTCTTAATTTTGTTCCTGACTGATCCACAGGCTAGTCTAATGCAGTGCACTGCTAGGAAGCTGTTGTCTTTCTTGCATTTTTTTTTTCTTTTCTGTATTCTACTGTTAAGTAATGCTTCCATGCAACTACAACCAGGTGTTTTGTCTGTGCTAGACTGAACATCCACACAGGAACGCTTGGCATAAGCCTGCATGGCTCAGGGATGGAGTACACTCTTTCCACAGGTAGAATCACAAAATGGTGACCTACCTCCCTTCTGGATGCTCAGTCTAACTTAAGTCCCCACATTTTAGTCCCACACCTGTAAAATTTTAACAGTCCCATTCTTACTCTGTTTCAGTGTGTGCATGTGGTTTTATGCTCAATAACACAGTTGAGTGCTATTTCCAGCTACAGTTTCTCTAACCCTGTATTACAAAACTATCATTAGCATATGAAACAAGAACCACAGTTAGACTTTGGTAGGGGGAATCGCTTTTTTATTGGATACAATCTACTCCTTCCAGGAAAAGAAAACTACAATAACCAAACCACTGACTCACAGAAGACTCTGCAGTTTCACCAGTTTTCTTGCTGAGCTCCCCCTGAAATCAGGGCATGGTATGGTTAAGAGACTGTCCTCCTTGGAAAAGGCACATTTACTCCGATATAGCTATTAAAAGGAAAAAATAAAATATGTGGTAGTTAGCATATTAAAAAATTGTTACCTTTTGGGTCACCAAAAAAAAAAAAAGTTCACTTCCTGCAGGCACAGTAGGACTATTTCCCCTAAATTTGGGTGCATTCCACTTTAGTCAGATGTTCTCACACACTGAAAGCTTACAAGAAGAGCAGGAAGCAGTGAAAGCAAACCAAGAGAGGTTTCCCTCACAAAAGGAATAAATATTTTTAAGAATCATGAATGTGCAATTCGGCATGTTGAAAGAGATGAATACAGCTATCCCTTTTAAGAGCCTCTTTTAGGACCAAAATCTTTTGTTCTCTTTCTCACAGGTATATGTTCACATGCTCTAATCTATTTTTAGAATGTCTTTCCTTTCTTTAGAATGTCTTTCCTTTCTTTAAACTCAAGACTGGATACTTTTTACTCTCTTTCTGCCCAGATAACCACATTGAGCCTGTCTGTTCCACTGCTAGAGGCAGGAAGGGCATGGAAGCCAGTCTGCCACAGGTTTGCATCCCACCCTTTCACATAAAGGGCAGAAAATCCAAAATGGGGAGTCACCCTTGCAAAATGGAACAGGGCACAGCTCTTACAGGCCAAGACCCATAACTTGCTACAGCATGCATGCTATTATACCTACTTTCTGTCACAGTAGGTGACGTAAAACCATCTAATTAAACACTGCAAGGCTTAAAAGAGGAAAAACACAGCACTGTTCCCAAACTTTTCTATAAAAGAGTATAAATAAGCATACCTGTCTTCATTAATGAGGTAGCCAGCCTGTATTCTGTAACAGAATAAACCCACTACAGACTTGATAGTCTAAATACGTAACTGAGACTTCTGGCAGTCTTCACTAGATATAATTCACCTTCTACAGCTTTAGCGATGCCTGATACAGTTCACAAATGCGACAATTTTAACAAAAGTCTGTTTATATACTTTTATTTAGAAGGCTCTTGTACCTGAAAGCATGTGTATAACACACATCTTTTGAAAGGAAGGACTTCACACAACCAGCAGTGACAGTGTGAACTATTTAAAGAAGTAAGTTGCTTTAGAATAAGCCAGTTCTTCTCATTCCACTTGCAAACAGCTGGAGAAAGCAAAAAAAAAAAAAAAAAAATCCACACACACACAACAAACCACCACTGTAATGATGATTAAAAGGGGGGAGGGAGACCGGGAATTCAACCAGCTATTTTACATCAGCTAACCAATAAGCAATATCTGCAGATCAAAACTCAAGCGGCCACTGACAGATTTAAAGTCCCTCCCCAGAGCTGGGAGGCACACAGCATGGATCTGCTCCTCCATTTTCCTGACTAGAACAACTACATTTTTTTGGTTACACACCATATTTTGCCAGTTTTCCACTTGTGAGAGTTCCTGCCTGGCTACCAGGTTCAGAGCAGTTCAAGCACAAAATATATTTATAAAGTATTCTGTAAAAACACACTTTAAAGCTATTAAGGCAATGATCATACAAACAAAGTACCAAAAAAGGGTGTATGTGGGGGTGTGTGTGTGCAGAATAGACTCTGCAAGTACTATGCGATGACGACAGTACATACAACGAGCTAGAACATCAAGTTTTTTACCTTTTACCCTACACCAAACAGCTTTCTCCCAGTGCCTTTCTCAGATCCACAGAGCAGGACATTTTCCTGCAGTCTGTAGTCTCAGGAACTGGAGCAAACCCCATGTCCAGAAGGGCACTGACAAGGTCCACAAGTCACAGGGGGCTCCTATCAGCCCCTCTTCTTCCTTGTGAGACAGTCTCTGGGTGCTCCAGAAGCCCAGCACACAGGCCTTTTGTGAAAGCTCTTCCCCTCCACATGGTTGCTCTTCCCTCTAAATTGTTTAACAAGTTGTAAAATTAAAGGAAACTCAGCCTAGCCCAAAGGGATTATTCAATTCCCATCATCCGCACAGTGTTAACTAGCAAATTTATTTCATGTAGTCTTTCCCCTCTCGCCCACAAAGATGTAGAATCATACAAGTCACCCAGCAGTTAAGGTACCAAATCATGGCAATATTCCTAACTCTCCAACAAGTGGTATTTTCAGTGATACAAGTAACAATGTCCTCCGAGTTCAGAGCATTTAGGACTACTATTAACATTTCTATCACATTTCTATGCGTACCCCATTAGCAGGTTTTCCCAGGAACTAAGAATGCTATATTTCTTTTAAAGATCTCCAAAGAATGCCCATTGCTAGATCCAATTAATTCTCCAGCTTATCCATCTACACTCTCCTTTACATTCAGAAAAAAAAAAAAAAACAAACAAACACTGGATTCTGCCTTCAGACTGGGATGGCTCAGGTTCCTTCTCCTTCCCTGTAGACTGTTAAGTCAGGCCAAACTTCTGTTTACAGCTTTGTTTCTAATGTTTGCTCCACCAGTATGCCCACAGACAATGCCTGCAAATGATTACCATGGAATACATTAAAACATAAGTTACAGACTTTATCTCACATGGTGGGGGAGGGAGGCATGGTTATTATCACTTAGGCACAAAAAGACTGATTTTTTTTTTTTTTTAATAAAACTTACTTTCCAGTATACTTAGAGCCTCTAAAACAAAGATATTTAAATAGAGGATGTCTACCGTAACCTGAGGTCCTCAAGTAACTCCAAAACCATATCTGACATTAGTTCAGACTTATGTTACTTATGCATGTAGTCCCAAGGAGTGGCAAACAGCCCTTGTGAACTGAGAGGAGCTGTGGCCCACAGACCACAGAGTATCAAAATATTCAGTGCTGGTCAAATCCAGTGGGAGACAAGCCTTCTGGCTGTACCATCATCACTGAACAACTCAAACATAAACCACTTACGCATTTCCAGAAGAAAATGTTTTATGCACACATTTCACATGAGCAATCTGTAAAGACTAAATAGCATCCACAAGGTAACCAAAGAGAGCTAATGAAAGCATACAGAGGATATTATACCTTTTCCTTCCCCTCTGTAATCTCATTTTAGTAATTACCAGTTATTCCTATATATCTTAAGTGATTCACTTGTAAATAACAAATACAGGAATACAGTGCTGGAACACACTATTAGCGTATATATGAGGAGTCAGAATTCAGAAAACTGAGTTTAGGAATTATGTTTATATCTCCACATTTTATTATATAGTCTAGTGATTAAATCGTAAGGCATATTTGCCCTTATCTTAATTAACTAGTAAGGCTGATTACGCAGGCCAAAAGGTAAGCATATGTTTGTTTCTCCATCTCATTTTCATTAGAGCTGAAGAGCATTGTATTATTTGTACTCTTCAAATCACAAGAAGCTTCCAAACATTATTTTTACAAGAAGAGTTTTTAGAAGTCACATGTTTAAAAATTTCACATTTGATCCATCCAAATGAGAGCTGTTTTACCCAGAAAAAGTAAGGTTCTCACTTGTCAGAAAGATACGAGTATACAAAATAATCACAACTTACCACCCCAGGACTTCTATCACTATTTTTTTTTCCTCTAAAATTTCCATGAGTAAATTTCAGCACTACAATTTCAATTATGTCATAAAATGGCCCTCTGCCCTAATTCTTCCAAACAGGAATGTATGAGGTCATTTGATAGAGGTCTTAAATACAGAATCTAAATTAGGATTCAAAAACAACCAAGCAAAAACCCACAGGTCCTAAACCCACAACACTCAAAAAGCCACCCCCACACTATGTGCTTCATCCCCAGGACAGGTGTTCAGGAGGTGAAAAAACAGACCCCATCCATTACTCCATTCCTAGTTTTAAGAGTATTTGATGCTCCCAGTACCACCAGCTCTAATACACCCATTTTCACATGCCCTTCCAATTGCCTTTCTCCTATTTAGAGTTTTGATAGTGAAGTACAACAACTGCAATAATCAGGAATATTTCAGTATTATACATTACCTTTCTGAACTATTTAAACAACCACTGTGATTTCTGCAATCCTGGACATCTTGACAGATGTTCTCTGAATCCTGCAGACGATCTCCACGTAACATCCGTTTGTTGGTTTTTTTTTTTTAAGGTAAGTTTTCCACAGAAATAAGCTGTACAGTACACACGAAACAGCTGCATTTCTGAGTAACTCTCTTTGCTCAGCAAGGAAGGACAGCAGGGCAGAAGACAATACAACCTGACTTCTGCCATCCCATTGCAGGGAAGGGACCTTCTGCAGAGGAATGGGGCAGGTCACTGTAGTCAGTAGCACCACTACAGATAATTCTGACAAAGTCTACCTGCCACAGCACCAAGCAATAAGCTAATATGAATAAGATCAGATAGCAGATCTACACGTGTTTATAGCCCATGACTCAACTTTCCCTCCTGTACAGTGACCTTTACGGAGGACAGGAAAAGAAGATGAGCATGCTTATATGTTCAATTCATACAATCTATTATCCAAAGAGTAACTGATATCTGAAGCTCTAAATCTACTTAAGTAGCAGAACAGCAATGCCCTATGATATCCCCAAAAGGCTGCAACAGAGGAAATTTGATTTGTTTCTGTGCTCCCGGTATCTTGTGAAGCATGCACAATTTTCCTCAAAAAATAATAACAAAGTCATAAGGTAGGAGCCACAGAAATAGCATGATCATCAGCATAAAGAGGATATTTTAAGATCTGCTTTAATGCTTGAGTTGAGTTTTGCAAATACAAAATACAGCCAGTATTTGCCTAGACAGGGCTCTGAAGACATTAGATCTAGAAGAACCACACAGCATTGTAATCCAAAACTCCCAGCATAACCCAAAAAGTAGTGTCCAGATACTGTTTGTCTCCCTTATTGCACTCTGCAAACCAAACTAGAGCAGAGTAATGCAAAAGTGAAACTGCCCAGAAAGCCTGAAGAGCACACGAAACAGACCCTTCTTCCATTAAGGGAATTCACAGTAGAAAATGGCTAATGATAAATAAAGACTGAGGTCCAGAAGATAAAGTTTGGGAAAGTGACCTTTTATGCACTTGAGATCAAAAATAAAAAAACCAGTTCAGTCATACGTGTGCTGAGATAGACTTGGGCACACGACAAACTAGCTAACAAAAAAAACCAGAACACCACCACAACAACAAAAACACCACAGCTTGTGAGCCAGCACTCAAAACAGCTGTGTTAAAGAGCTATATGCAAGAGACACTATCAAACTTCCATGTTTGATATTGCGATCCAAAGACAAACCAGAGTTCAGTAAACAGTAAATGTGATTCTGCACAACCTTGTTATCTTTTCATCTCGACAGTTAAACCTGCGTGAGGGAGTGCAAACAGGTTACAAAATGCTATCAGCACAGTTTATTAATGCTCCTTTTGCATTTATTTTGCAGCAGGACAAAACTTGAGGTAACAGAGAACTACACGCCAATAAGTAGAGAGGACCAGGACTGAGCCTTGAGAAATTATCTTGACCTACAGCAGCAAGGGGCAATTTTTCTTCAAGAAATGGCCACTGTTGAACAGTTAGGAACAGATACGTTCTTTGTACATTAACTGAGCAAAAGTGAATGGCAAAGGTGCACAGATTTTTGCCTTATTTCCCATAAATGGTGCCTGAAGTAACAGATAAAGGACATTTTTCAGCTGTTTTTGACTTTTCACCACACGTCTTCTCCATTATTCAGTGAGTTTTAGGACTTCAAAGTATAATCTTGGAATTCAGGCGAAATTTTTGCCTTACTGAAGTCAACAGCATCATTCCTTCCTAATTTCAAATGTGAACGACTTTCACACTTATCTGTCGTGTTCCTCCTTCCTACCCCCTCGCCCCTTTTAGATCATTATATTCTGGTTTTGAATTTTAGCTTCTTATCCTCTTTCTCACATCTTGCCCAAAGAGAAATTTTGCTTAGCTCTCTTCTGAAACCACCTGCAGATCACTTCAAGTTGCAATTGTTTTTATAAATTCAAGAAAGATTAAGCTATTGTCCTAGCTGCACATTTAGGAGGCATGGACTAGAACCTGAAGCCTTCAGCTCCTACAAAAATGGAAGGGGAAGGATGCTTGGATGTGAGTTATCAGGTATCTCCACAAGGTAGAAAGTCAGACAAGACTATTCACTGTATTAACTAGCCTTTAAAGGATATTCTCATTATCGCATAGTACACAACATTCTAGGAAGCAGAACTTAGCTACCTCAACAAGAAGGAGCCCATGTACTGCTCTTGTTACAAAATTAATAAGTAAAAGCAAGTACTCTGCAAAATAAGGCCAACACAGCCAGCAGCCCTTGTTGGCCAAATCATTCCAGAAAGAGCTGTGCAGAAAAACTTGTTTCCAAGTTTCAGGTAGCTTTCTCTTCCCTCAAACTCAGCCCACTCCAGGTCTGGTAGAACACACTTGCTTGGACACCAATACCAACTGGGGATGTCCACTTCTCCAGCTGGGAACCGCATTTTTAGAAAAACAGCCACGAGCAGGAGATGAAAAAGGTGTGGGAAAAGAGTTTTTAAAACTATGCTTGTCACATACTCATGTCTTTGATCACTACAAAAACTCTGAACTGAGTGGGAGGAAAAAAAAAAAACAACCAAACAAAAAACAACTAAAACAAACCAACAAAAAAACACAGACAAAAACAAAACAAAACCAAAAACAAACACACACAACAAACACAAAAAACCACCACACACCACCACTCAGGCAAGCAATTTTTTTCCATAAATGATGAGCAAAACAACTATATTGAAAGTTGAGGGGTACAGACAAGAAAGTGGAGGCCTAGGCCCTGTTTTTTCACAGAATCACAGAATGTTAGGGATTGGAAGGAACCTCAAAAGATCATCTAGTCCAAAATCCCTGCCTGAGCAGGAACATCTAGATGAGGTTACACAGGAATGTGTCCAGGCGGGTTTTGAATGTCTCCAGAGAAGGAAACTCCACAACTTCCCTGGGCAGCCTGTTCCAGTGCTCTGGCACCCTCACCGTGAAGAAGTTTCTTCTCAAATTTAAGTGGAACCTTTTGTGTTCCAGTTTGCACCCATTACCCCTTGTCTTACCACTGGCTGTCACCAAGAAGAGCCTGGCTCCATCCTCATGACACTCACCTTTTATATATTTATAAACATTAATAAGGTCACCCCTCAGTCTCCTCCAAGCTAAAGAGACCCAGCTCCCTCAGCCTTTCCTCATAAGGGAGATGCTCCACTCCATTAATCATCTTTGTTGCCCACCTACTGCCTGAGAAACAGAAAGCAGAAACCAGTAACTTTATGTTCTTCCCTGCTGCTTTACACTGCTTTTTCACCTAATTTTGGCAGTAGTGGGAATAAAGACGAAGCACTGAAGAACAAAGCCTGAATCCCATTCTGGCAAAAAGATGGAGGGGGAACACAAGATGTAGGTGGATGGACTACTTATAGCAATTATTGTCAAATTTTTTGCACTTCCTTCCTTAATGTAGTTCCTTTCCTACACAACGGCCTACAAATAATTTTGAGACGTTTCCTTTGTAAAACAAGGAGAAAGGAAGACTGTAATAACACTATGCAATGAAGATAAGTTTTGCCTATAATACAAGCTACAGGAAACACATAAAGGTCAAATAAAACTATTATTTGCCTTTTCAAACACTATTTTCTTCAGTTGCTAAATAAAAAACATTATGAAGCCATTTCACACAGCAAAACTTAACCTTATATTAACCTTCCATATTAAATAAACAAACCTTTCTAGCCAATAAGCATCTCTGTGAACTCTCCAAGATGATAAGCAATACCTTAATTACATTCATTTACATGACTTTGAAATTGTTCCAGACCAAAGTCAATGACTACAAGGTCAAAGAGTATGGAAATCTAAAATAAGGAGAAATCCATAGTCGGCCAGTTCACACAAGCATGGTCCAGCATCCTTTCTACCCAGTTTATAAAGAGTCAGGGATAACAAGCTTTTCATCACTTAAACGAAAAAAAAAAATCCTCTGGAACACCAAAGACTGAGCGTATAATTTCTGTTTTTTTAAAGACTATCCAAAATTGAAAGCAATGGACATTGTAGATTTGTTTTTAATGCCTAGTGGCAAATCTAGCCATGTAAATTTTTATGCAAATATTTTATAACATACTAACTGAAAGGCACAATACAAAAGAAGATATATTAAAAAATATATAAAAGGATGCAGCCGATTCATTGACAATTACAGAATGTTTAGTATAGTGCCCTGTTATATTCAGTAATGCTAAACTGAATAGTTTTGCTGAGATTTATCCAATGATGAAAGTGAAACACTAGAAGAGAAGCCACCATAGTGATTGCATGCCACTGTGCTTCAGGAACTGTGCAGACATGAAGAGAAGCCCAAGCCCAATAAAAATCACTGCCTAGACTTCCACTCTCATCGACAAAGCTAGACTATATCCTTAAGATACAGGGAGAAAATATCCTGTGTTCTAGTCCTGAAAACAATTCTTACCATGCTACCTGAAAACCTTTATTATTCAATCTGTGATATGCTTAGAGCAGGAAATTCTAATTACACTCAAGCACAAAGATTTGAACAATAGCTGTTACAAGAAACTTGGTAAAGTATGTTCTGCCCTGAAACAGCAGAAGAGCAGAGTGACCATCCCATTCCCAAGATATTAGGTAACGGCTCAAGCACACAATCAATAGCAATCAAATTAGTCAAAATATAGCATACATGCATGCTGCACTAATGGTTCATTTCAGGATTATATTTTGTATATTATGACCATGAAAATACTACAAATATGCATATATGAAAATGTGAAGTACAGCTTTTGCATTTAGGCAATTCCATATCAATGCACTGCAGCTGACAACATTTTCTTGGTATTAAACTAAATAAATCCCCCTGCACCCTCACTTTACTAGCAAAGCACTTTTTACACAACTCTCAAGCCAACAGCCTTCTGCAATTTAAGTATGATTTAGTGCAAGAGAAGCAATGAGTATTATGAAATTTATGCTTGTTCACCTTCTCTCCCCACAGAGAAGGGCAAGATGTTTTTTCATGTAAATACGTATTAGATCCAAATCATTTAAATAGATATTATTCCATAGAGAACATGATGCTGCATATGCCCATTTCAGCTCCATGTTACTAAATGAACTGGAAGATAATGATGCTGCCTTGCTCATCCTAAAGGACAACGAAAATATTTCTGGGCATTTTAAACAGAAGCAAAAGGAACAGACTTCCACAAGAACAAAAGAAAAACTAAGGTGGCTCTTACAGAGCTAGATAAGTTGAAAACAAGTCACTCGTAAATCACAAATTAGTAAATCTCTTCAGGAACAGGCCACTGTTGTTACAGCAAAAGTATAGCTCAGTTACATGGAGCAGTTTTTATAGTATGAATATCAAGTCACTAATAGCTTCAATTTTTATTTCCATTTTCTTTTAAATAAAGCAAGGCAAAGATGATGCTGTTTGTAAGGATAAAAACAAGGTTTAGACAGGTGACTAATTTTAAAAGTTAAGGTAGGAATGTTAAATGCAAGGTGCCAAATGTTAATATAATGCAGTTTTGTTTCTCAGTTATATAGCTACAAGTGTCACTGCTTGAATGGAGAGGAAAAAGAAAATCAGGAAAACTTAAATGTCTTCTAAAAATTAGAGCTTTAAGCATTAAAGTGAACACATACATATCACTGCTTTTCACAAAATACAAATGAAGTTAATCAGTATGTTAGCACAAAATACTTTTATAGTTAACAATTTAATTCAATATCGTGTATTTTAAAGCAAGGAATACTGTCATTGGTCGTGATGCTATCTCATACTATTTGGGCCACAGTCAGTTATCTTACAATACAGTCTGACCTCTGCTTGATTTTAAAATAGGATGATCACCTTCAACTATGTATGAACCTTGAACATTATCAAAAACAGTTTTATTGCATCAATGATTTATTAATAGTCTTATATTAATAGTAACGTAACTTTGACTTTACAAAGTCATAAAGATGACGAGAAAAACAGTCAAGACTTATTGTGCTACCTATTTTATATTAGGCTTAGAAGGCAACCTCATGATACAATCAGAAAAACTATTCAGAGACTCACAGCTACAAAGGAAAAAACAACCGCACGAATCATTCCAGTTAAACAATGGAGTGGGAAGGATACAGAGAGTGTAATGAAGTTAAGATAAATCCTGCAACCTTTTAAGTACTGAAATTCTTCCCCTAGCCAACTGTCCTTGGAACTGTAAAGTTGTTCATGCAGAGGAAGGTAACTTCTGCATGAGCACATCAACAGCAACTGCTCTGAAGAAAAGGTGAGAGCCTTACATTGGAGCACATTAATTGGGATTCCCCCTCTGAGCAAAGCCCTGCAAGACAACCAAGGCCTACAGGCCCAAATTCAAAACAAACTCTACAAAGGAGGAAATATTCCTCCCAGAGCTTTCTGGTTCAAAACACTTGCCGCAGCAGCCCTGCCGGCTTCTTCCTATTGCACCGTCACTTTTATAGCTGTTAGTCCCATTACGACACAGTTGACAGTTTAAACAAAGAGTAACCAAGAAAGTACAATATTCTATAACTGGCATTTACAGCACCAGCCTTGGACTTCTAATCTTTACCAGACGGGCACACAAATCAATCTATCAGCTCATAAAGGTGTGCTTTTTTAACCTCTAAAACAGATGGGACTGTCCAGAAACGTCTGGCATGTCAAACTGCTAATCACGGCTGCCCTTTGCACAAAATAACCCACTTAAGTTGAGGCATGGTTGCACTGTAACAGTCATTAGTCTGTGGGAAACCCATTTAACTGTCACATACTCCCGCCACTCCTGCTCTCCCTTAATTAAGCCTAATGCCTTATGCTTTGACCTTTTGTTCTAGCCTATTAACCCTATCTAGTACAAGTTCAAATATGTTAAACTTAGAAGTTTACTGCAAAATACTAAATTCCAAGCTACAGAAAGAACGAGGGACATTTCTCTACCATACAAGTTACCGATCCCTTTACCAAATTTCCTAGGCTGACAAAACTGAACCACTATATTAGTTCACAAAGATAAAACATATCCAAACGCTAATCAGTTTCACAGCAAAAAAGTTTCTTCCACTTGCATAGCCTACTTCTTCCTCTCGAAAGGAGTAAAAAAAAAGCGAAACTTCTGTTCGCAACTTCATATCCTCAGGCTTTGGGGTTTTTACCCAAGAAAAGCACATACTACCAGCCAAGATCATACTACAGTGACTTGCTGTTCTCTGCAACCTATCATTAAACATAAGACGTAGTTGTTTTACAGTGCCCAATTCCTCCTCAATTAAAGGTTGTGTCTGCCAACCCTGCTCACGCTGAGTCACCCCTTGTTCTTTTGACAACATAGTTACTATTAGTTTTTCACACTCATCTGTATGTTTTCATGAGTCTCATCTTTTGACATTTCTTAAGCTTGGATAAATTAAAAAAAAAAAAAAGACATCATTTATAAATTTCAGCTTATTGCTAGAAACTTCTTTTTGATGTAAGCTCAGCTTTAGACAGCATGAGTGCCTTCCTCTCTTATACCTCTTACTTTATGAAGGTTACATAGCATCAACAACTACATTTCCAAAGCAGCATTCTTCTGGTGAAAGACCATCCTAATGGTCCAGAATTCCAACTTAAAACAAGAAATCCAATTCCAGTGACAAAAACAAACCTCTGATAAAGACAACTGTACTGCACTCCACATTAAAGCTATTTACAATGGTATACAATGCAAACTCTGATACCAACACAGGTATTCTACAATTCAGTGCCTATAACCAGCAAACAAACCTGTTGCCCACACCTCAAAAAAACAAGACATAGCACATAATAACCATTTTATAACGTTGGAAAAATAGAATGCCAACTGTGTCAGGATTGCCAGCCACATATATACTACGAAACACATTCTCTCAAATGTTTAGTTCAACTACCCTACTGACAAGCTGAATACTTGGTGCAAGATCCTTATTTCCAGCTTATGCAATTCCGACTAAACAGAATTGCTTTTAAACAGAAGTGACAATCTTGAAACAAAGCTTTGAATTACTTTAACTATTTCTGAAGACGTACACATTTCAAAAACCTTGCTGCCACAAGACCTACTGTCTGATAAGTTCTGTTAAGGTGGTATAAGTGACCCTCTGCTGCTGATCACAACAACTCTCAAGTTTTAAGTAACAAATTAATTCATTGTGTTTTAATTCAAAAGTGCCTGTCTTACTGACTATGAGACCAGCAAGTAACACAATTAACTTTCCTGTAAATACAGTTGCTCAGACAACTAAGAAGCACTACAGCAATGCTAGACTTCCTTTTTTTTTGAGGAGTCAAATAGGAAACATTATGGGGAGAAAAAGAAAAAAAAAGCCCTCATCTTGATTTCCCTTTATTAAAAACAAAACAAAACACTTCTGGACAAATCTAAATCTCCTCAATTTAAAAAGCAAAGATACTTTCTAATGATTTCACTTTGCTACATTCTATTGTGTTTGAGATGCTTAAACTGCAGTACACGGCCCATTGCTATATTCAAATGTAGTCAAGCAACGCACAGATTTAAAAAAAGAAAAATATATATATATATATATCCTTGCATCTGCAATCTGTGCCATTACAGCAGACACACGAGAAGTTTTGCAGGCTGGGATTTGGTACGACTGCCTTCAGCTTATAGACCTTCTCTACTAATGCTGACAAAAGTTGCCACTGGAGGCAATGCAAATGAGTCCTAAGAGAGAGCAGAAACAAAACAACAACTGCTTGTCAACCATTACATGCCCAAATTGTATTCTTTATGCTCATCAGCATTCTCAAGTTCTTAGGCATGCATGTAGGCCCACCGAGTACAGTGGGGCTACTCAAGTGAATAAAATTACTCACAAACCAAAGTGTGTATACATAAGCAATCACTGGACAACACTCAGGGAATTATTCCCCAGTATCAAAGAAAAATAGGATTTATGAAATGGGAACCAAGGGAGCAGATCCAAACAAAATGACAGTGGTGCTAAATGTCTACAAGCTATTGCAATGCAATACCTAATAACGATTTTACTGTGACGGTCCCTTGCCACAGCAGTTCAATTTGGATCTGTTTTATTTTAAAAAAAGAGAGATTGTAACATAGTTTTATTTCATCTTCTCTTTCACTCTGAAATTACACATAAATCAGGTTCTTCTCTCTTTAGTAACTACCTCCCAAACAAGTGGGCTTAATCTCCAGGACTTATCAGCATACAAAAAGTTCAAATGCTTCAAAAATGCTTATTTCTCTTTAATTGGCACAGGCTAAAAAAAAAAAAAAAGTCTTAAACTGACAGAGATTAACTTGAAAATGTATCACTTTAAAACACATCATCATCCTAAAAGACTTACACATGGTAGACAATTGTCTCACAGAGTTGGCAACACAAAGAAGAAACCCTAAACCAGAGACAAGATAAATAACTCAAACAAATTATTTACCTTAAAAGTAGTCCCATCAGGAAAGCTCTTCCTTCAGGAGTCCAAGGATGCATTGATTTTCTTCCTCAACAATTCCATGTTTGATCTGAAAAGAACAGCAGAAATTGCCCTATAAAAGACCACACATCAACTTTTCCTACCCAGTATACCTCTACCTGCTTTCTTATTATTGGTGTAATAGAAACTGATGCTTTATTTCGGATCGCAAGAACTGCAAATAAGATTTCTATTTCAGAAGAAAAATGTAGATCCAAACTTCAGAAACCAAAATCTTCCAAACAGAAACATCAGTAAAACAAGCAGAAATGACTCACATTGTCTACACTTGTACTGACTAAGTGGACAGTATTTCTGCGAACATAATCCATGTTGAACTCTGATTCAAAGCCACACTCCTCCTTTTCCTCCATTCAAAAAACAGCTGTGACATGAAAGCCCTTCTTCCTACACAGCAATTAGTGCTGAACACTTCAAACTTGCACCTATGAACATCAAAATAGTGTTTTGTTTTAAGAGCCCCTATTAATTCAAATATATACCTATACAAGGAAAAGACAAGAGCATAGCAACTGGTAAATGTAATGTCAAATGCCACAAAATTAATTAGAAAAAAACTGAACCAGCAAAAGTTACAATATTTGCTTTGGGGATATTTAGGAATTAAATAGTATATATTATTATAGTTAGAAGACTCTATCCACCAGAAGCACCACCTTAAAATTTCTTCTTAGCACTTCTCTATTATTCCTAAGTGAACTTTAGCTAAAAGATGCAAGCTTACAGCTAGCCCCGATCACAGTTACTTGTACTATTTCAGCCTTGTTCTTGTGACGAGCCTCATTATTAAAGGTTATGTTAAACATTCTGCACCGAGTTACCACCCAAGCAGCAAGTTTATTATGCACAGAATCCAATTTAACAACAATTAAGAAAAAAAATAAAGGAAGACTTTCTTCCCTATTTGGCTGAACTTCCCCCTCCTCTTGCTTGTCAGAGGGGAGAGTTCCTCTGCTCTTTGCCTCACCATTAGCTTCTGGTCTCACAAAAGCTGCATACAAAAGCCTTTAAAACACAGAATTTCTCCAGCACAGAGGACCCCACAGGTGGTTATGGGCGTGTGGGGTGGGAAGGGGCAGAGTGGGAAGCGTGTGCATTGGGGGCTGCTCAGAGCATCTCCCCCTTCTGCAACAGCACTTGGGCTAAAGCCAGCTTAAAAAAAACACCTAACTTTGACCACTGCAATGTGCTACCTGGAAGAGGGAAGGAAAAAAAACCAAACACAAACAGGTGTTGATAGATGGGTCATCACCCAAAAAAGAGATATTCAAAGCTTTCCAGTACATGAAAGATAATACTGGAAGCATGCTGGACTACTGCCAGCATCAAGACCCAACAAAAGCAATTGATCCAATTAAGCCCAAAAAATAAGTAAATACCCCAAAATACTGTATGCAGACACTACTTCAAATCCTTCCCCTATATACATCACAAAATAAAAAGCCAATTTGTATCGCAGAACAGTAGCAATCCCTCAACATTCGGATTCCATTTGGAGGGAGGGGTGGGATTGGGAAGACAAAGCTATCACTGCAGTCAAAATAAACAGAGAAATAACAGGGATAGTGACAAAGGCGGTAATGAACACAGCTCAAAGCCTCTCCAACCCCATTTCACTCAAAGGGCAAATAATCTGCATGTGGAATCTTTTGTGACCGAAGGAAAAATAGGACAAGAGGTTGCTCAGAGCGGAAGAAAACAGCACTTAAAAATATTCACCTTTCAAAGTCAATTTAATTTGAGAAAAATACTTAATTCCAATATTTCTGTAGTATAGATGTAGACAAAAATGTTTTCTACCACTGACAAGTGGTTTAAGTATTCCTACTTCCAAGAGAAGACAGACTTCTGTTGGAGAGAAGGGCAGGAGGGGAGGAACCACAACAACAATTTCACCCTGTATTGCCATCAAGGTTCAATGTATAGACAGGATTTCCTTTAGGTCAGCATTAAACAGCCTTTTCTGCATTGCTCTAAGTGACTAAAAAAGGTTTATCAGAGGTTCAGAGGAAAAAGAAATCGTTATTTCTGGGGAAAACTATGTATTCCTTTAACAATGTTTTCAAAATAATAAAAAAACAACAACACCAGAGCAAAGAAACAAACTTTTTTAGAATAACACTTTATACCCTACATCTTCACAGATGGATCACTTGGTTTGTACACCTTTTAGTTTTTCCCAGTGCTTATTTGCTTCCTATTATAAGTTGCTGAAAGTAGGGTAGGTGATGACACAAACAACACCAACAGGACAATTTCCTGTGGCAAGAACAATCATTTCTTTCTACCTCTGAGGCAAGCTCTGCTTTTCTATACCACTGAAAAGGCCTCTTCAGTTTCCTTTCCAACTCCATTTTCATAGTGGGTTGGGCCAAGGAGAAGTACTAGAAAGCCCATGGCCATGGACCTTAAAGTTCACTGTGACAAAAATCAGCATCAGAGTGTCAGTATCAGCCTAGCACCAACAGGAACAAAAATACTATTCTTCTGCGAGCAAGACATATTACTTAGACACAGTTCAACACAGAAATTCATTAAGCTCTTGTCAGGGCAAATTAAATACTCCCTTATTTGTTTTCAGATAATAGTTTCGGTCAAGACTGAAACACATTTTACACCTAGTGCTGATCAATCTTGATGGCTCCCTCACAACTTGCTTTCTTTAGAGGAGGAAGGGACACCCACCAGAAGACTTCCCCAACACTAAGCTGCTTTTCTATGCTAAACTCAACTTCTTCAAAATCAGTAACTGAGGATCTGTAGCTTCTGCTTTTAATCTGATGAAGACAAAGATATTTAGAACTAAGTGGTATCAAAACAGAATTTCTCTCAAGACAGGTGACTAAACAGGAGCAATGAGCTCCAGTCACAATTTAAGTATAAGCAGACTATTGCAGGAGGGTTTGACCCAAACTAAGACAGCTAGCAACTCTGTCTTCCCCTTTCTACACATGAATATTTATTTACAGGAGTCTTGGTTCCTATGCTCCTTCTTCAACCATCAAGCCAAGTGGCCTGCAACAGAGGGCCAAATAAACTACCAAATTCATTATTTCAAGTGCTAAAGAGGTCTGTTCACATTTCCAAATATTTAAAATACTCTAGAAACACTAAAATGCAGACATTCATCTTTACAAAAAGAATCCTTCTGCCCACTTTTCCTGGGGCAGAATTTCCCATCAGAGAACGCAAGAAAGTTTTTACATGATCACAGATGTCCACCCAAAGTATTGCCTGCCAACCATACCATGGTTTTTCAAAGGCAACTAGAAAAACTCTAACACTGTAATATAAAAAATAAATGCCAGAAGCCTTTTAAATATTTTCTTCATAACTTTCCTCATATTTGCTTAAGGCAGGCCAGCACAGCTCAGATAGTTACTGTTCTTATCGTTTTGGCCTGTTGGCAGGAAGAAAGAGCAAACCACAAATGCTGTTACCATTAACCTTTTTGTCTTTAGTTTAAGACTGTTTAGACAGACTATCAAGTTTATGTTTTTTATCTTTTTTGGTACACTTGTGCATATTCTTTCATACATTTTCCTCCTGTTCAGGCCTCATTCCCTACCTGCATTATCATTCCAGTCACCTGTCATTAAACTCCTGCTGAGCAGTAAGGATTTATACTTCAAAATTTGCACTTCTTGTCCCAAAAGAGCATTTATCCTTTTTTTAATCCATTGGATAGTTATCCTATGTATCCTGCCTACTACTCGTAACCCAGCTCATTGCTTGGCACATATCACCCAGCAGCTGAGATACCAGACCTGTCCCCACTGCCCGCAGGTCCCATGTGTGGGAGGTTGGCCACCAAAGCCCCACTCACAACAATGCTTGTGCCCCACACCAGGCACCCAGCTGGAAACCCCATGCTCTCCCCAGTCTCTCTTCTGGACCCCCTCGGCTCCCTGTACATTCACCTACAGGGGAAAAACAAACAAACCAACCAACCACCAAACCAAAAAAAACCACTAGCCATTTGGCTTTTTAGGTTCAGGCAACTTCTGGAAAGCTATTCTAAAGTTAACAAAATATTACAGCCTTCATGTCTTCTATGACAGCTCTGCAAGGAGGTGTCAAGCACAACCCTTGAGCAAGACAGCTGACTGTGGGAAATGCAACTCCCTGGCGTTGCCTTGGGCAGGTTTATACATGCACTCGACACAGCGCAAAACATAGTTTATCTTTTAATACAGTAATGTCCTGCACTGTCACTGGTAAAATTAACAGTGCTCTCACTGCTAACAATAATACAACTGGTATTACAGAAACCTTTTGCCAATGTTCAAAGTCAGAAAAAAAAAAAGTTAGTTCTGAAAAGAAAAACAGAAGCTTTAAGCAAGCAAGCCTTTTCTCAGTTCTTTTAAACCAATCCCACATTAAGCAACACCTACAGGCAAATATGATAACCATAAAGTTAATTCATGTTTAAGTTCTATAACCTTTATTGAATCACTTATAAAAAGGTAAAAAAATAAAGATATCAAAGCTTTCCACGATGTCTTTTACAGAACAGATTGACCCTAAACACAGCTATCAAACACTGCAGACCATACAGCTAGTGTCTAAAACATAAATTTGAGTTTACAACAGAAAAACATCAGTTCACTTTTACTTCTTTATCAACACAGTTTTTATTACTGTAATAAATTTGGGTTATTTTATTTTCCTCCAATTTTGATTAGCACGTATTTCACTTCAGAAGAAGAAACAAGTACGGGGACCAGAGAGGAAGAGCTTGTTTTCATCTGGTAATTTTCTACTCCAAGACTAAAATAAAAATTAAAAAAAAAATAATCCATCTAGTACGGTTTGGCATTTGACAGTATCTTGTCTTCTGTACATGCAGAGTCTACAAAAATCTGAAAACGACTGACAGCTCTGGCTCATTAGATAACTGGGAACTGTAGGCCAGTCTAACAGGAGGTCAGATTTCACCCCTACCCTAAACACACAGTCACTACTTGTTACTTCTTCCAGGCACTGAACAAAAGTGTACACCCCTATGGATACATTTCACTCAAGACAAACTTGCTGTCTTGGAGCCAACATCAACTCTATCTCAGGAGACCACTGATAAAATAACAAGTCAGACTTCTCAGCCACAAGTTTGGGCAGACAGTTGCCCCAGACAGCAGAAGCCCTAAACCCGCATGAACATTGTTCTGGACAAGAACTTTTGCTCTCCCAGATTACAATTCTTGCTGCCTATATAGCAACAATTACTCAGATGTCATTAAATCAGATTTTAACCACAAAAAACCCTGAGCTCAGAAAGCTTTTGTCGTATGGCATCTTAGTTTGTCACTTTCTAGAGTGTTCAGTCAGCCCCAGAAACAGTAAATCACATTTTAATATTAAAGAAAAAGGTTTTCTACCACCCATTCTGGGATATACCACCCCCTTTCCACATCTGCTCCCTCCCCATGGGTCTTCAGTCTGGATTTGCACTCTTTGTTAAATAAAGCTTTACAGTATCTCTGAACATTTATAGTGTCATGACTCAGTTAAATTCTAATCAGCCCGTGAGCTGTCAGACACTGCAGGCAGGTCCCCTCAAAATAAAATAAGGAATAATATAGTCTCCAGATTCCGGAGAGATGAGGCAGAAAGGGACAACTTCCACTTCAGCTTTCCTAACACCAACATAATCCCAAAGCCAGAAATTCCACAATTTTTTCAACATCTTCAGCACATGTCAAGCATTTTACTAAAATCTTCTTTAAATTAGAAACCTAATAAATCATCAGAACACACAGTACAGGAGAAGAAAAAGAGAGATGCAGCACAGACACAAGGCTGTTGGCATGTTACAAAGCTGCCCCTTATTTTGCCTATGCCCTGACACTATGTTTCTTTACGTTTCATCACCTTCCAACTTAATTGCCGACTGACAAAAACAACAGCCTCCAACAACATGTTCCATAGGGAGAAAGGGAGGGGAAAACGGGGAAAAAAAAATAATTAAAAAAATCACCTTCAAAGGGCTTCAGGGACACAAAAACACGCCTGCAAAAGTAACCTTTAGTCTAGAAGGGAAACAGCGACGTCCCTAAGGAGCCCGAAGCGATGAGAAGGCATCTTTGGGGGATGCAGGGGGCCGAGCGTGTGCCGCCTGCAAGCGGCAATGGAAAAGGTACCCGAGACACAGGCTGCCCGCTCGCAGGTAGCGGCGGAACGGGCAGCAACACGCAGTCGGGGGGACAGGCGAGCAGAGGGCAGCGTGGCCTTGCCCGCAGCTGCTGGGAAAGCAGCCGGGCGGCGGGAGGCGGCGGCGGGAGGCGAGCGAGGCCGCGGCCGGCTGGGCCGGGTCCCCCCGCACCCCCGGGCGGCCGCCGGCGCCTCCCCGGCCGCCGCAGCCGTTGCGCACCGGGCCTGCGGCTCTTTAAATAATTCACACGCACACCGGGAGGAGGAGGGTGCCCTTCCGAAACGGGGGCCGAGGCTTGCAGCCAGCGCTCTGGAGAACACTCGCAGGTCTCGGGGGTAAAGACTAGCAACTTTTCCGTCCCTCCAGCTCCCTCAAACCCACCCTGGCCGGGCAAACTTTCAGCTCGCACCGGGGGTTGGGGGTGCCGGAGGGGCGGCAGTCACCGGAAACAGCCCCCGCCGTCGCGGCCGCCCCTTCGCCGGGCTCACCCCGGCATTGTTCCCCGCCGCCGCCGCCTCCCAGCCCGGCAGCGCAGCCCCAGCCCGCCCCGCTCGGCCATTTCCCCCGCCAGCCAGCACGGCTGCCGGCGGAAGAGCGCCGCACTCACCCCGCAGCGCGCCCGCGCACCCCACACCGCGGCGGCGGCTCCTCCCGGGCGGGCTGCCTGGTGCCGGCCTCGCCTGCGGGAGGCTCCGACGGCTGCCCCCACGCAGGCAGCGGGGACACGCAACACCCCGGCCCAGCAGCCAGTGCAGGCTCCGGTAGCCAGTCCCGGCGCGGAGGTCCGGGGAAGCGGCGGCGGCTCCCAAAGCCGAGGTGGGCGACTGGGTCCCCGGGCTAGAAGACAGAACGCGCCGCCTCCCCGCGTCTGTCTGTCTGTCTGTCTGTCTGTCCGTCCGTCCACCCCCCCCCCCAGCGCCCGACCCCACGCACATACACAGCGAGCTCCTCTCCTCTCTCTCCGCGGCTCGGGGCTCTACTGCAATGCCTGTGAGCCTGACTTTCAAAGCCTAACCCGCAGCCGCGATCCTCCCCGCCTTCCACCTCGCCCGCCGCGGCGCAGCCCGGCCCCTCCCCGCGCCGCGCCATTCATCTCTCCAGCCAAGTTTCTTAACCCTTTTCTAACCCCCAGCGAGGGGGGGAGAGAGAGCGGGAGGGATGCGCCCGCACCCTCCCGCCCCAAGCCGTTTGGGGACAGAGGCTGCGGAGCAGGTTGCCGCTAAACGCGTCGCACGTACGCAAGTCGCGTCGCCTCCTGCCCTCTCTAATTAATCTAACTGAAGGCGCAGAGCCCCCGGGAAACAAACTTACGAGCGATAGCACCGGAGGGCCTGTATTTAATAAAAACAGCTTAAAAATAACTTTTTTCCCGGCTCTCTTAGAATAATGGGAGGCGCTTCCAATGGTTACAGTTTCTTGTCGCTTTATAGCTTCTAGTTTCAGCGCTAGAAACTTTTTTTTTTTCTTTTCTGTTTTAACGAGAAGCCGAGAGCCTCCCGCCAGCGCACGGCGGCCGCCACCGGGGGAGGGCAGCGGGCTCCCCGGCACCTGCGGCGGTTCCCGGGGGAGCCGGGAGGGCCCTGCCGCCCTCCTCCGGCCCTGCCCTCACCGCTCCCGCCATGTCTCGTTATCCCTCGGCCTCTGCCTCCCAGCCAAGGCTTTACGGAGGCGGTCGCCCTGCCCTGGAGGGGAGAGGGGAGACGGGGAGCATCCCCCCGGGCTTCAGCCAGAGCGCCCGGCGGTCCCTGCGCCGCGAGCAAGGAGGGTAAACCCGCCTCCCAAACTGCTGAACACGCGGGAGCGTTTAGAGAATCGGGGGGCAAAGCGACTCGTCAAAGATATGCTGTTTGTCCACGTGGCAATAAATACAATTTGGGAGAAAACCCAGCTTTGGGCAGAGCCTCCAAGAGGAGTCAGCCCTCCTCCATTTTGGTAGGTGGCATCCCCACCCGTCTGAAGACAACCTCTGTTGTCAGAAATGGCATTATACCTCAAGTTCTTTAGACTTCATTCCTATCAAAGAAGAAAGTATGTGTAGATACGCGCTGAACTTGGCTGTACAGGCTGAGCTACAGAGTGCATGTGACCTTCATCACATCTTCCATGTGCCTGTGTTTAACAAGTCTCAACGCTTTGCATGTTGTTTGCCAAACGCTTTACAGAACGATCCATAATACTTCTTCCAAAAGTTAAAAGACTGACAAAAGAGAAACAAAGTTGTCTACAAGTCGCTTATAAATTGTGTGATAATATCTGCATTAGCATATTCCACTATTTAAGTTCTAAAACTTAGTAAAATAATTGTAAATGATCCAATCAAGAATCTTCTTAGTAAAAGACTAATATTGTTAAAGAGCATGAATTTTCACTTTAAAGAAACCAAAAGGGAGCACAACACTTTTGAAAAGTCAAATATTTAATCCAGGGATACCATGAATGAAAATAGATGTAGAAATGTTAAGCAAAACCTCTTTCGCTTTGGAATGTAAGGATTGTGTACAGGCTTACAGCGGAGCTAGCAATGTATTACTTGACCTATTTTTTTTAAGCCAATGAAAGATTTAGGTTAACTTCATCATCATGTGTTTTTAACCACTTTCTTCCAGAAATACAGCAGTGTTTTCTAAAGCTACTGCATGTCACAGTGTCTATACAACAGTCTCTTTTTTGAGAATGTACATTTCATAATATAGCCTGATTATGCTTCCATTAAAACAATAAGTTTTACTCTTCATTTCCATAGTAGGCTCATTTAGCAAATTCTGATTGTGAAGAAATGATCTTTAATTTTTTATTTCACAAAAAATCTTTATCTCAAAAGTGTTTCAATGCTAAGCAGCCGAATTATCTAGGGGAAAGGAAATTTTCTCATTACTGCAGCAATTTAGCTGCTATTTCAATCAAGAATGTCTGTAGTAGAGACCTTTCATTCTTAACCTTAGGGAACGTATTGCGTAGACAAGAGACCTACAAAATGGGGAATCTTGAACAACCAACTGAAAAAATGTGCATGTGGAGTATCCATTAAAATTATTTTTTTTAGGTAACATATAGTTGGCTGAGGAAACAAGTTTCTGTATGATACAATCAACTGAAATTGTTTTAAACAATGCCATGTATGTATTTAGTGAGCTATTTCCATCACTTAATATTCATATCACACTGAATTGTGCCACTTGCTTATACTTAGCTAAACTATGAGAATTCAAACAATATACAAAATAAATGGTACACTGTACAAGTGAAGGAAAAATTCCAGCACACGGTGAAACCAGTCTCTCAAGAAGTATGAAAGTACTGATGTGTGTTTGTTGTTTCTTCCTATGCAATCTTCGACCAAACCCAAACAGACTCTCTCTAAGCCTAAAAGATGTGCATCTACCAATGAATGTACCTACCTATCTGACATCTTTGGGTGGTACCTCTGACTTCACTTCATTATAGATGTTGCAAAAGCAGATTTTATTTTTTTTTTCAATGAGAATTATTCACTGTAAGATGTCTGTAAGTGGAAGGCCAGTTATGACAGGAAAACGTAAACTACTTTTGAATTGGTCTTGGAAAACACTTACGGAAGGTACGTGAGAAATTCCCAAAATTGCGATCACTTGGTCAAGAGCTGTTGGTACTATGCTTTGCTAATATCAGTGAACCACTTCTTTTTATATTTATTAAATATATGATAATACACACACAGCCCTACCTTTACAATTGCTAACCAGAAATCTCAAGACAGAAAAGTATGGTTTTGACCTATTAGGAATTTTGTCAAAACCAAAATATGCTTGTAATTCTGACATTCTTGAAGTACAAAATTCATCTGTATGACTGTTTAAAAATGGCTACATAAATTGTTGACTTACCCCCAACTTTTTCTTTGATTGTTTTGATGATTACCTGTCCTGAGAGAGAGTGTACGGGGATGAGATAAGAGAAACCGTGACATTACAATAATGCATTTAAAATTTATTAACAAAATTACGGTTCCAGTAACAAATGTTTGTCTTTTTCTTGCTGAAGTAAAACATACAGGTCTGTATTGTGCAGTAACAAGAAATATACCATTTTCAAAAAGAAAATGAAAATGCAATTACATGATTCCCAAACATTTTTAAGCTAATGCTAGCCCATTTTTAAGTCACATGAAGTGCTTTCAAGAGCTCTTATTTTGATTTTCCTTTAAGATTATATCAGCCTCTCAAAACACTAACAGCTCTGAAACTACCTTTTTCACTGAAAATAATTAAGGCCTTGTTTTATGGCATCCAATCATGATATGAAAGGCTTAGGATGTTGCCGAGAAGCTCGCTAGCTTTACAGGAATTCACTTCCAGACTAGACCTTACTCTAAAATAGTTTGTCAGTCTTACATAGACAAATAATGAAATTCCATCCTTGACTCAGCCTAGTTCAATTCATGTAATATGTCAGATTACCCACTATTTGGAAGGTGTCTTCACAGATTATTAAATCACCTAATATTCCAGAACTTATATAGGCACACAAAATGAGATGTAGGTAGGTAAGTAGGTAGGTAGGTAGGTAGGTAGGTAGGTAGGTAGGTAGGTAGGTAGGTAGGTAGATAGATAGATAGATAGATAGATAGATAGATAGATAGATAGATAATCATTATGATTCTTACTTATTGAATAATTGACTTCAAAGGAAGTTTGCCTAAATAAATGATAATCATGTAGCAGTGTTCACCCCTAAATCTGAAGCAGTAAGGTGGGAAAGTCTGCCTCCCTTCAGGAGTACCATCTAGGGCTCACTGAAATCAAAATGTGAACTGTACAAGTGCAATCAGGGGAAAAACGGGTCCAGAGCAAGCATTTTGCAAGGTGTACCCTGGTGCATGTCCTGATTTGTTCACAACAACAGGAAGTCTGCAGCTGTGGGAGGTAGAGTTGAATTATGCAGTTACATGTAAAGGGAAGAGTAATAGACTCTCTGTATATAACTGAAAGATATCAAGATATCAAGATATACTGCTTGTTACTTTATCTACCTACATTTAAAATTATCAAGGTATTTGTATGCTTACATAACTCATATCTTTCCCTATTGGAGTTGTTTTCTGCCTTTTTAATCTTTTCCTAATGACACAGTTTACTTCTATTTTTTACAAGTACTTTGAAGCAGGTCATCTGAGAGAAATGTACCCGTAGGATCTCAAGTTTTTGTGGGTTTTTTTCCTGCATTATTTAATAGTAGACTTCAGATCGTGACTTTTTGATCTAAGAGTAATAAGCAAAGGACCAGATGCTAGAGCCTTTTCAATTACAAAAACATTTAAAGACAGCTGTACCATATAAACTCTTATGAAGGAATCATATGCTTGCAGCATCTGGTGAGTTTTGGCCGTGCCTCTAGCGCACTGTATCTGCTCTGAGGCATGAGCTAGGGTGAGACTTATTTTCCCACATGCATTTATGGGGTGGGGGTGTGAATTTTTTGACTACTGACAGGAACTAACACTTTGTGTCTTGCATTTTGTGGTAGGAAATAACCACTGCTTTCAGCCCCTGTAAAACCTTTCATGGAAGAATCAAAGGGGCTTATGCTAAGTTGGTGTGACTACCTTACATTAATTGTTAATATTTTAACCAGAGTAAAATACTGGGGGTTTTAGCCAGAAGAACACATCCTGTACTTGTGAATCTTCTGCAATTTCATCCCACTCACACAAACATGAAAAATATATTTCTGAGAACATTGCTCTGATGAGTCACGTTCCTGGTAGGGGAAGGCATGTCCAGAAAATAACCAGCCTGGAGTTACTACTCCCAAACTGACATGACAAAGTACCAGGAGAGCAGGTATAACAGTTTGACAATACTGTTACTACCTGTGGGTTGATGACAATAACATTTGAGCAGGTTATATGCGTATAGCTGAAACCATTTAGAACATGTATATTCCCTTCAGACTTTGTATTTTCACTTTTTCTGTGACAAAGATGTTCCTCATGTCAGCAATAACAGATTGAACAAGGACTGAAGAATCGTGCCCTCTCTCACACTCTGCATCTAGAAGTTACTCTCAATCACAATATTGTTTCACAGCCCCATTTTTCTGGCTGGCTATCATGAAATCTGGATAACCCTTTGTCATGGTTCTCATGATGACACAAGCCATGTTGTTGAAACACTATGTTCTAAAATAAAATGAACAGTACGTACAAATTATACATACGGCGGTCTGGCAGCCTGTACCACACTGCAAAATGAATAAAGTTCTGGAAAGGACCATTAGGAAACAGATTAAAAAGTGGAGCTAAAGCGTCCTGTGTTTGTCCTTCAAAATAATAGAGGTGCTAAGCAAATGTTTTATAATATTTGAACACTTTAATTACATATTAAAATTGTGATAATATTCTTTACTATAAATGATCTTCTGGTGTCACTCAAGTAAATTAAACTGCTGTTTTAAGCTAAACTGAATATCTTATATATTTTTAAAAATATATTTACCTACTCACCCTACTACTGTATGAACAAGAGAACCTTTGATGGAAAACCAACGATATAAAATACAACTTATTTAAAGAAGCTTAAGCTATCCTTCTACCCATCCACTAATTTGGAAGATGTGCTTTAGTAACATTAACTCAAATTTTCATTTATTTATTATTTTTCTTCATTTTTAAGAAAAATAATAACTAATAGCGTATTTTATATAACAACAAATAAAAGGAAAGCAGGCAAGTCCAGGTTTATTTTATCTGATGTCAGCTAGAAAGAACCAGAGTTCAAAGATGAAATTTCTGTTGTGGCACAGGCTACCTTACTTTAGCCAGCTTAGTCCTCATACCTTGTAAGAATGGGCCTTTTATTGATGAAATAATACAATACCAGTATTTTAGATGCTAAAGTAGCATCTTTTCCATTTGTCTGTATTTTTTTTCAAAGTTGTTGATTGTTTTCTTTTTTAAATTTTTTTCATTGCGAGAGTTGGAGGGAGGGGTGAAGGAAAGAGGTTGGCCTCAGAAGATTGTTGGAATTCAGAAGTACTGAATATCTTTATAATTTTCTTGTCTTATAATGAAAAGAAAAAAAAAATGGGAAAAACTTACACTTAACAGTTTTCACAAATGCACAAAAACATAACAGAAAGAGAAAGACATGGACTACTATCCATCATTTCCTAAGATTACTCATGAAAGCCCTCAGAAAAGTAACAACTAAGAAATTCTCTAAAAAAATCTGGCTTCTTTGGCTAGGTACCTAAAAGGTGACTGTTTGGAAAACATGGTCCCAGTTCTCAGGATTAAATATTCCCCAAAAAATTGGTGGTTACCTACCTAATGTCGTAGATTTAGTCACAAGTGATTACTGGTTCTCTTTACTTACAGGTGCCTAATGGGAAAATCCATTTAAATTGTGCATCAAAAAATCTGAGGAACACAAATCTCTGGGACGTGGAAGCTTAGATAAGTTTCTGCTTGTTTGCATTTTATGTGATTAGTTTATCAGAATCAAATTAGCTAGGCTTTTATAACTGATCCAACTATGTATCTTTGCATATTTTTATTAGCATACAAATATCTAGGTTTTATTAGGAGACATTAGCTTCACTAAATGTTAGATATATAGCAAATCCAGCTTTGATGCTGTTGATCATCATACCGATATTTTACATGTGACATAAAGCTGGCAGAGGCACAGGAGTGATTCAGCTCACCATAAACCTGATAGCAACCCTTATGTTCACATAAGTTACATCCCCTCATAGAGCTGGGAAATTTCTCTTGCTACTTTTTGCGTATATTTTAGAGACCTCCATAGCCATGATTGCTCTTGCTTTGAAAAGAAAGGGATAAGAACATGGGGATACTTCCATATATAAACAGCAGATACTATAGCCCGTTTCTAAAGAGATATAATTCTAATTTTTAAATAATTGCATCTCATTTTTCTTGTACGATATGTCGTAAAAAATATATGAAGGTGTTTTCTGTGAAGGCAAAAATTCATTCTGAGTTTTGATGACTTAGCACAGAGAACGTCTCAGTTACGTTCTTCATTTGAACTGCATTACAATTGCCAAAACAACATTTTTAAAGTAAATGCTGGAGTGGACAAAAATAATTACATTTTGTGAATAGCTTGAAAGTTTTGTTTCATATTTATTTGGACTGAGAAGCAATATTTTAATTCCTCCACTAGTGTTATAATTATAGCCCACTGTACAATTCATGTCGGAAGCCAGGACCTTAATGTTGTTGTCTTGATAAAATATTCCCAGAAGAATCTCATACAAAATACAAATGGATCCATGTTTTTTTTACAAACTCTGTTTAAAACTACTCCATTCCCTAAATCCCCTTATTTAATGTAAATGATACTGAAACTCTTGATACATCAGTTCTTTAACACTGTTGCTAACTTCCTTAATAGAAGATTAAGGACTCACACAACTCCTGTGTTATGTCTAAAATGTGTTGTGTTCTGTGTCCCTAATAACAGAAATGTACAAGAAAAGTTACTTAAAAAAATACATATGAAAAAAAAAAGTGTGTGAGGTTTGTCTGGAGCAGATTTAAACTCTTGAAAATGTGATCACTATTCACAATTATTTAACGAGTAATTTATTAGCTGTTAAATTTGCCAGGCTAACACCATATACATTAATTAAATACATAAACATTTATTCAACTCTCCAAAGTCACAATATGTACTTGTTATGCGTAATTTTCTACTCATGCTGTCTTATTGGTGTTGCTCATATAGATGCTTAAAGAAAGCAAATAAATGAAGCAATTCTTGGCATTTTGAAACAGTTTCGTGTGTTTTCCAGAGTTATTCCTTTGATTGTAAATAGATTTTTTTTCATTTCATTTCTATAAAGAAAAAGGCAGACACAATTTACTGTGTTATGCAGCTCACTATTCTCTACTGAAATTCTCCTTGCCAGTATCAGAAATATACTGTTGTTCCACTATCAAGCTGTATTTGGAATTATGAGTAAAACACACTGTAAATCATAGCATGAAGACATGAAATTCTGTTTTCTGTGACTCGTCAGTTTTTTCCCAGGTCTCATCGTCACATAAGTATATATATATATACACATATACATATATATAATTTTTATATATTATTTATATATATCTATATATGTCTATATTTTATATATTTTATATATTTTAATAGTGGATTAAATTGCATGGTCCAGACCATGCAAAAGAGGAGGATATACAACCTTTCCTCCTATTGTACAGCTTTTCTCTTACAAGTTTTCCTTCCTTCTTTCCCCTATCTCTTCACTGAGTTGAAATATCAGTGAACATTTTTATAAATATTTTCTGATCCTGCTAGAATACTTCTGGTAGAAAGAAAATCTGTAAGCTAGAAGATAAAAAGTAACCTGTTGAACATTTTCTGAAATCCTTAACAATTGTTAAAAATCAGATTTGCAGAATGGTTCACCCAATAATTACAATTAATTGTCTTTTTTTCTGGTCTCTTCTGAGGTTAAATGAAAAATAGTAACAATAAGCATTATTTAGTTGCTGGAATCTGAAAGAAATCAAGAGATGCAACACCATGCACAGATTCTATTATACTGTAAAAAAGAGCTGTGTTGATGCATAACACAAAGCATGAAATGCCTCCATGAATTACTATCTTATTTCACATCCACATAATCCAGCATCACCAAAATACATGAAAGATTTGCCATTGGCTTAAGTGAGTGTGGAATCAAATTCTATATTTTAGGTGGGTTATTTTACTACTTAAAATTTTCAGCAACACAGCAATGAGATGTAACCTTCTCCTAAAGACAGGTTCTCGTTCTCCAGCTATTCTCATTTTGCTGGATCTTAATGTTCTTCTTGAATGCCTGAGGGACTTTATCTTCCTGTTTGGCACAGTTCTAAATTGGCTTAAATCATATTTATCCAACAGTTACCTGCATTATATTTTCAAGGGTAATTTGTGTCCTTCTCTAGAGCATTTATTTCTCGTGCTCTGTAGGATTCCATTTTGGCCCCATTCTTACTCAGCAGTCCAAAGCTGCCTGTGCGCAGGGCTGTTCATTGTCGTGATGCTGGGTTTCATTTCAATGCTGACAAGACACAGATCTATTTGTCAACCAAACCAGCAATTTCAAACTACACTATTACCGTATTGACAAGCTGGTGACTATAAAAGCCTCTACGAGCATCAATTTTCTTCAGTTAAAATCAAACAAAACGGAGCTGTTCATGGCTGGCTCTTGCCATCAACCCAAACCCACTTTAACTTCTAACCCATCTTTAAAATTCAGCCCAGGTTCATTGGTTAAAAGCCTTATGTGTTTTTTGATTGCAAGCTCTTCTTTCTGTATTGCAGTCAAAAGATTAAGACTTGCTATTATTAGCTGAAATAAATGTGCTTTGCTTATTGCTTTTATGTTCCCTAGACTAGATTATTTTAATGCCCAGCTTTTTGATCTACTGATGAGACTAATTATCAAATTTCGTCTTGTATAGCAAGTTCTGTTTCCAGGGCAATGTATTGTACAGACTAACACATGTTTCATACTGGCTGCCCTCTCACATTGGCTACTAATACACCACAAAATCTATTTAAGCTATTACTGTTCTTGCCCTACGAGAAGATACTTGTCAGGGGGCTGATCCTACCAAGTCAAGTTAATGGAAGCTTTATCACCAACTTCAGAAAAAATGAACTGCAAACCCATGTAGCCTCTATTCATGTCATTAGAGCTTCTGCATGGACACTGGGTGATGGCTTTCTGCTCATATCCTATATATTTTTCAGAAAGAGTTGGTATATACCAACTGGTAGACTCAGAAGTGCTTTACAGCTCCTGAATCCAGGTGCTTGTGCCCTCTGGCTACATGCTACATATTGAAATGAGACCTTGGTATAGGCACTATTTCTTTGGAAACCCTGATTTTCTTCTGAAGGAAACC
Organism: Patagioenas fasciata; assembly: GCF_037038585.1. Taxonomy (NCBI): domain Eukaryota; kingdom Metazoa; phylum Chordata; class Aves; order Columbiformes; family Columbidae; genus Patagioenas; species Patagioenas fasciata. The sequence continues at coordinate 79,058,954 of NC_092520.1, read as the reverse complement.
CTCACATGCGATGGCCCTTCTGTCAGGGTAATCAGAGCACAGGGACTGACAGAGGCAGTTTGGGCTACTGTGCCTGGTCATGGTCTGTACGCCACAAGCTGCACGAGATTTCCATTGTTTTCTGAGGAGTTCTGGCTTGGGAAGGTGTTTTGTCTGTCAGCTACCGAGCATTAAGAAGATGTTTAATTTTATTTTGGTCCTTGTAGTCATTTGTAGGAATCTGAACTAACCACTCTTTACTATTAACTAATAAATAGATACTAAAATAACCTGAAGCCCACCTGGCAAACGAACAACAGAAGTGTTAGCAGCCCCTTTTTTCAGGTAACCATATTCCAACAAGTACCTTACTTCTTGGGTGGTGCCACTGAAGTCAGTGAAAATTCTCCATAACAAAACATCCTATAACCTAAGTTTCTGCTGGAAAGTTGGTAGCTTTGTGGTCACTCAGGTTTGCACACTCAGGTGTGGTTGCACTGATCTGAGGAGGGATCCAGCTTTAACATATTTTATTACCTGTGTTTAAAATGTTCTTATCAGTATAAAAATTAAACAAACAAACAAAACCCATGCAAACAAAACAAAGAACCAACAACAAACAACAAAACAAACAAAACATTAAGAGTTTTGTTCCCAGGATTTGGCTCTCAAATGACCAGAAATTAAACCTACAAGACTAGTGTTATTAGAGCCTTTCCTGAGAACACAGAAATTAGAAGGTGAGTAATGGAGAAAGGAAAGATTTATGACTATCTAGCCACCGACAATGAAAGTAATATCAGAATGAACTGCACAACTTGTTTATAGAAAAGGCCTTACAAAGGCAAGAGTTACCGCACAAAGGAGTGGTGCTGTTAAGAAAAAGACCGGTTGGAGAACCCCTAAAATTGTAGCTAAGAATATGGTCCTACAGGGATTATACCGAAGATTAAAATACTTTGGCTCTAGTGACTGCTGTAATGAGAATACATATAGAGACAAACTGACAGAGCTGAAAAGTATTTAATTTAGATGACAGCCTACAAAAATTAATGTGAAAATGAGAATTGCTTAGAGGTAATAGATTGAGGGTACAAGATTCATTTTCTAAGTGTTAACCTTTTACATGACAGTGTGATACTGTAATTAAAATGGCAACATTCTTTGTTTGGGAAATTTATTTTACATTTCTAATTGCTTTGTAGTTCCTGGGTTAGAATTTTTTTCAACCAATTTCTGACTGACAAAAGTCAAAGATTTTTCACAGCAATACAATGGAATGAGTGAGCTTCATTGTACTGAGCAAAAGAGATTAAGCAGGAACTTGTTTTAATTGTTGTAAGTAATTAAACTGTTCTTAAACGTTAATATTTGTTCTGGTCCATGCTGAATATGAACATGGAAATTCAATGAATTTCTTTCTAGTAACCCGATCCTTAAGAACTTGCCCCAAACTTTGAGCAGCTTTGATGTTCAAAGGCTTTGGCTGAGATCAGAGACGAGAAGAATAAATGGGGACCTCTTTACTATATTTTTAACTTTGAAGTCTCAGGTTAAAAGTACTATTACTGTTTGCTTAAACAAGCAAAAGAATGGAGGATAAGATAATGAATTAGAATAACAGACAAATGACAAATGTTTTCATGAAGTACATTTCCTTGTCAAGAGATAGAGTGTTCTAACAGATTTCCAAAGAGATTGGCAATTTGTAGAAAGTCGGCTGTAGGGAAGAAAGAGCTATTTCATTGTATTTTGGTTTTAACCATTTAAGTGGGAATTAATAATTCATTTGGAATTTTTCACTTTGTTTTCTTCTACATTTCGTAGTAATGGTAGAAAACATGCACGTTATCCAACTGTCAACAAATCCCCTAGACTCAAGCCTGGAACAGCACATCCCACATCTCCCGCATGAAAGTCTTTCATGAAAGCTCCTCTGTCATTCAAGATCATACTATTCCCTCCTGTATTTATTTCTAAGTGTCGCTCAGCTCCATTCCACCAGCTTGGAAAAACGTCAAGAACTTTTATCTTCAGAGTCAGTTGCCAGTTCTGTTTAGTGAACAAGCCAGCAGGGACCTCTGGTGCCATCAATACAGCTCAGTCAGTGCCCCTCTCTTTAGGGATGGAGTATATCATTATCCCGATGGCTGGACAGAAAAAAAAAAAAAAAGAAAAAGATGCATTTTTAGAATAGTTCTCAGGGAGCAGTTACTGGAAATCTCCTCCCTTGAGACAGTCTATTGGCAACAAGTTTTGCTGCTGTGACATGAGGTATTGCATCAAGGCCCAATCCTGTCACTAATAAAGTTAGTGGGAAATGTGCCATTCAACAGGATTAATGTAGCAAATAAGAGATAAAAAATATACTTTGCATCTACAAATGCAAATGGAAAGTCATGCCGCAAGTGGGAATGTCATTTTATGTCTGTTTTCAGAATTTGGCTTTGTTTCAAATCGGAATAAGCCCCTTCCCCAAATTTAAAATTGACACTAAAGAAAATGGAAATTTTATTTTCATATTACAACATTTTCATTTTGGGGTTTGGGGGCGTTTATTTAAGTTTATATCTACAAAAAAGTCAAGAACAGGCTGTTTCAGTGTTCGACTTGTTTTCTTCTTAAAAAATCCCACTTTTTTTTAGTTTCCTCTAAAATGAGGCATAGACATTGTAGAGGATTTTGATTTTTAACAAAACAGGTTTTGGACAGAAAACAGTTTACTTGGAGTGTTCCCTTAACCACTTCTAGCAGGCTCTCTTAATTGCCAGCAGAGACATTAGACAGCTGTGCTAGAAAACATTACTTAACCTGCTCAGCCTCAATGGACAATTTCTGTTGATTTCAGCTGTCAGATCCATGGATTCTTGTCTGCACTAACAGGTAACAGTTCCACTGCCTCAGCAAGTGAAATTTTCCTATACAGAAGCAACATGGTGCTAGGATTATCTTTTTTTTTTTCTTTAATAAGTGTTGGTTCATTTTTTCATAACATATTATCATACTTGGCAATACTGAGTTTAATTCCACTTAAAACGACAGAACTGAATTGTCATCATTTTTAATGGGTAAAATCTATGCAGTTCGTCAGAGGTACTGTAAAATCTAATCAGAAATTAGACTGTAAAATTAATAGGCATCTATCCTATATAATACTCTTTTATAAATCTGGAGCTGTAGCAGATTTGGAGTTTCACATACAGTACAATTAGGCAGGGGTGGAATCTTTAGTTTAAACAAATAACCTGTGAAATAAGCATTACATGACACTAAACAGTTAGTGCCTGTGTTTTACTTTGAGTAGTAGGGTACCCAATCCATTAATTCTACTTCTGGGCTTTCATATTAGTGTATTTCCATACTGCAGCTTATTTCCTCCCTGCACTTTATTTTTACACAGCAAAGGTTAAGGATGGCTGTAAGATGCTGGTTTTGACCACACATCCCTTGTGTGCGAATGTCCAGGTGACAGGAGGGCAGTGCTCACCCATCCCCTTTATTTGGAGCAGATTAACAGGGAAAAATGGACCAGAGAGGCATAAGGCAAGCTAAGGAAGGAGCCAGCTGACAGTTTTTTCTTACCAGCATCACTGAGAAAAAGGGCAGCAGAGCCAGTGGTTCCCCGGCACTGCCTTGCGCAGGGGAGGCTGCAGGAGCCTGGCCGCAGGAAGGGAGATGGGTGGTCATAGAATCATTTTGGTTGGAAGAGACCGTTAAGATCATTGAGTCCAACCATAACCTAACTCTAGCACTAAATCATGCCCTTAAGAGCCTCATCTCACCTTCAGGGATAGTGACTCCACCACTTCCCTGGGCAGCCTGTTCCAGTGCTTCACAAGCCTTTCCATGAAGAATTTTTTCCTAATATCCAATCTGAGCCTTCCTTGGTGCAACTTGAGGCCATTTCCTCTTGTCCTATCACTTGCTACTAGGGAGAAGAGACCAACACCCTCCATGCTACAACCTCCTTTCAGGTAGTTGTAGACAACATAAGGTCTCCCCTCAGCCTCCTTTTCTCCAGGCTGAACAGCCCCAGCTCCCTCAGCTGCTCCTCATCAGACTTGTGCTCCAGGCCCCTCACCAGGCTTGTTGCCCTCCTCTGCACTCTCTCCAGCACCTCAATGTCTTTCTTGTTGTGAGGGGCCCAAAACAGAACACAGGATTCCAAGTGCAGCTTCACCAGTGCCAGCATCTCCTCCCTCCTTGGGCTTTGCCCGCCAGCACTCACAAAGCCCAGGCCAAGGGTTCCCATGCCCAGAAAACAGTACAGGAAAATCTCAAGCAGGACTCCTCAGGATTTTCCTCCCTATCACAGCAGAAGGGGGGCGAGGGGGTGTGTTTGTTGTGTCCCCCCCTAACCCCCAGCAGAAGCGGGCAATCTGGCTAAACATATGTAATGTTACGTAAGGCCATAGGAGCCGCTGCTGTTGATGCTGAAGGATGGGAAGGGGGCAGTAAGCTGATAACTAAACTTACTTTTCTGTGCTGAAATGATGCACTCCTAATGGTAATTTGCACCATTTTAACTCCGAGTACCTCCCACGTAATGATTATACAGTGTTACTATAAAACCTTAGGGTTCATCTGCAGAAACATTTCTTATGCTGGTGTTCTCTGTGGAGATATACTTATAAAAAGTGGTATGAGGGGAAGATTAAATAGATAAGAGCATAAAAACAGATTATAGAATAAATACAGTCTTGTAGATCAGCTTTAACTGGGAGGTAGAAGCTTACACCCCTGATTCTCCTGCTGACTTCTGTAATACTGGACAAATTGCATCATTTCTTTGCACCTCAGTTTCCTGGATTTCAATGCAGGACAATGCCTTTTTCAGCTCTTTCTCTACCTTCATTAGAGACATAAGCATTCTGTCTAGCCTATGAAATGTGGATCTCAGTTTAGTCTTTTGACTTGAAACAAATAGTTATCAACATACACACATTTTTCTTCTTGGTTTGTCTTTTCTTTTCTTTTCTTATAGATCCTGCTATTCATTCCAACTCTATCTCCATTCCAAGAGAAAATGAACAGTATTTGACAAGAGCAAAAGAGCAAAATCAGTAGGGAAGTAATTTTTATTTATTTATTTATTTTTAACCACAACAACCTGATAGAGAATAAAGCATGGTGAAAACGAGAATTTTTCTTAAAGTAGTTTTTTATAAAAAGCTTTAGTGGTGCTTCTTTATATTAATAAAGCCATTCACTGAAGTAATCTTGCCTTACACCATTAGTGCATGGCAAAGCAAAATAAAGCGAAAACCTTCAAAAAAGTGCTTAAAGGAATAAAGCTGTAAGAAGGAATACACTTTCTTGCTATCATAATTGCACATTCAAGAGGCCTCCGCTTTACTGGTGACAATTCAGAGCGACAATGTTTAGCTTAGTGCTGTCGTCATGTAGCTACTATTATAGAAATTGTAGTTGTACTACTTTCAAAGTGAGTAATTTTATGAAGTTAATTGTGCAACATTGTTTATGAATTTAAACCACACAATTAATCTATTATTCACAGACATGCATAATGGACTCTTTGTGTTGAATGATGGTTTAAGAAAAAAAAATGCAACTGATTTTGGAGCTACAATGATTGATTTACGAGGTAAAATTAAAAGTGCTAAGTATGTATTACTTGGCTACTCACCAGCTTAGTGGATGGGGGTAGTATGAAGAATATCTATATTAGCTAACTGCAATGTAGGAATATCAAGGAATCAGAGAAATTATTTAAAACAAGGGGATTAACCTAGAAGTAAATGGTGAAAATTTAAGAAAGGGAATTGGCTATCAAGAGAAACTAGGCAAGAATTAGATGTACTTGCCTATAAAAATCTCCTGTGATGTAAGGTAATGGAAGCTTTATTCTTTGAAATTTTAAAACAGCTGGATCAAACAATATCAAATTAAAAGCCAGCACTCCAGTAACATCTGTTATTAATATCTTGTTTTTTAAGTAGATAGTAGGACTTTAAATGGAATGCTACCCAATATGAATAATGGAAACTACCTGTCTCTAAAGAAGAAAGGACTTCTGTGGTACCAAGGGATCTGACTTCTTGGTACTTATCAAGAAGTAATGGAAATACTTTCCATTTTTAATTCATTTGGAAAAAAAAATGGATGTCATTACAAATGGTGAATGTCACAGGAGTTCATGGGCAGTTCTATTAAAGAGCTTTACACCAAGTAAAAATTCACAGTTTAAATAAAAGCTATGCCCCAGTACAGCGCTTTAGCTTTTTATACTAACAAATATTAACTGAACAACAAATTGAAGAAGTAATTTGTTTTCTTTTCACCAGATTTGCTTCTCTGAACTGATAGTTAACCGAAGGATGTAAAATCATATTAAAGTATGTGACGGATTTGGAAGAGATACACCATAGCGATACACGAAACTTGCTTCTTTCACCGTCCTCTGCAAAGGAGAGTCTCAATGAGTCACTGTTAGCTGAGTTCCACGAACATCCCACTATCACATATTTGAGCTAGCCTACTTCAGAAAAAAAAATATGCATTTCCATGAAAATTACTTTAGTAAAGGGCAGAAGGAGATGGGTTTAGCAAGCATGTTTATATAATTTAATAAAAAAAAAAAGTTAATCTAAGTGTCCCCATATCAGTTGGTCTTGATTTAAGCTCTAAAATTAAGGAAGCTCCACACAAACCTAACACTGCCAACTCCCACTAAACCATGTCAATAGGAACCTCATCTATGTCTCTTTTAAATACCTCCAGGGATGGCGACTCCACCACTTCCCTGGGCAGCCTGTTCCAATGCCTGACAACCCTTTCTGTGAAGAAACGTTTCTTAATACCCAATCTGAACCTTCTCTGGTGCAACCTGAGGCAAATTCCTCTTGTTCTTACAGTTGCTACTTGGGAGAAGAGACCAACACCCTCCATGCTACAACCTCCTTTCAGGTAGTTGTAGACAGCAATAAGGTCTCCCCTCAGCCCCCTTTTCTCCAGGCTGAACAGCCCCGGTTCCCTCAGCTGCTCCTCATCAGACTTGTGCTCCAGGCCCCTCACCAGCTTCATTGCCCTTCTCTGAACTCTGTCCAGCACCTCAATGTCTTTCTTGTAGTGAGGGGCTCAAAACAGAACACAGGATTCCAAGTGCAGCCTCACCAGCACTTTTAGGCTGAAGTAAAATAACAAGTATACGTTGCCTCAGCTGACAACTGTCACAGGTTTTGAAATAGAAGCAGGACAGATGGATCATATATTAATCTGATTTTAGATATGTAACTCCATCAAAGTATTACAAAGCAAGAACATTGCATCAACATGGAGCTTTTTATCCCTGAATTGCTGATGAGCAAAATTAAATAAAATTCACCCAGCTCTTGTCATTTTTATCTTCTGTTGAGCATGTTTATATAGATGTCTAAGTTACAGAATCTTTGTGTATAAATCATGTAACATATATGTATATATGAAAGCAGGGGGGTTTTTTTCCCCTCAAATCCTCATTACTGCCTATTCCATATTACTTGTAGCTGAATAAGTATTAACTTCCGTTTGTTTTACAACTCAGCTTTGTATTCATTCTCCATTAATTCTCCTGCTAAAGTAACCTGACCCTTCTTCAACCTGAACATTAACAGGTATTATAAGCTTCAGTTCTTCCTCTTTCATCTGGAAATTTTCCTTCATACTTTGTCAACTTTATATCTCATATTTTCATTGAGTTTCAGTTATGAGACTATAATAGGTCTGTGTGACTATGTTTGAGTGTATGTTTACACTCTTTGGTCATGTGTGATAGAATCACATTATGAATTCTCAGAAGAAAAAGCAGATCATGTGTACAGCATACCAATAATTTTTATAATATTTCATATAAAAATTAAATGAAAGTTCATAATAATCTGACACTATTGCCTTTCCCGATGCAATTTATTGAGCTTATAGGCACCAATTTGAAATTTGTGTATATGCTAACAGTTCTGTTCACCCACTTCACTGTCTGAGGTGCAGTTATATTCTCCCCAAAGAAAGAATGGCCATTAAGCACAATATAATAACTAATGGAAAATTTCACATTTATCAATCTAGGAAAATACTAATAAAATGCGGGGTTACAAATAAATAGCTGAAATTGTCATAAAAAAAAAAAAAAAAACAAGCAAACAAACAAACAAAACAACTTATCTGCTAGACTTCATTTGTTATTGAAAAAATTATAGTATGGTCTACTACAGATGACCTGGTGGCCTTCTAGGATTACAGACTAGAGCATGGGCTATTCAGCCCAAAGGTTAGGGCCCGTGTCCAAAACTTGGAAAGGAGCTGAATGTTCATAGCCAAAAATCAGGAACCAGAAAGTCAAACCAAGGGTCAGCAGCCAGAGACAAGAATAAGCATCTGCCCAGGAATCACGAGCTGAAATCAGAAACTCACAAGAAGAAATTACAATCGCAGGGCACAATGCAGATGTGGGTCTGAAAATGTACAGTATGATGCACAAAAGGATGCACTCAGGTTCCGCCTCAAAGACCTGCTTCTGAGCCACTGGCTGACATGCTCTGGCTAACCCATTAAAAAATGGGTCCAAACTGCAGAGAACCTGATTTACTACTACAGAAGAAGGTTTTATCCAGATTAGCAATACAGAGGATAATGTGAAGATAAGGCAGCTGGTATATCCGTGTGAATAGTACATGCGGTATGTATTTGCTTTCATCGTGCTGAAAATGGGACAGCCATCTATCAGCCCAGTGCTGGTGGATACACAGTCTGCACTGTCTGACAGGCATGGTTACTAGCAGAGAGAATCCCCCCTAGCTTCTCATAAACCCAAGAGCTAGCTATAGTAGACAAACTACTGCAGAGGGTGAGCGCATATAAAAAAACTCCATCTCTGCATCACAGTCTTACAAGAGATTCTGGGTTAAACATGTTGTTCTTTGATGCTTGTGATTTTGAGCAGAGGTATGGAGGACCTGAAAGTGATGGGGGGTGGTGTGGGGGGTGGAGGAGGGAAGCTTAAAAACCTCTTAGCATAAGAAAAACAATATTCACATACCTTACATATAGCTACAAGAATGTCTAAATGAGCAGTAAAACAAGTGCCAACAGAAGACTATCTTGTTGCATCAAGATAATTGCAGCCTCCGAAAAATTTTCCATGAAAATATGGCAAATAAGCCAGCCTTCTATCCTTCCAAATTGTCTGGGTGTTGAGAAAGATGGAAACTCTTTTCTCAGTATCATACCTGTTAGGTAGATTAATAGAAGGCTACCATTTCTGCTACTGCTGACCCAGCAAGTTTCAGAAGCATTACATCCAAATACCACTTTTAAATTAGGTACTAACATGCAATTTCCAAATCTGTTAAAAGCAGGAATTAATTAAAACAGACGGATCAGTGTTGCACTAATTTGATAAGCCTTTGACCTTCCTAAGGCTTTTGCTTAGTATCAGTGCAGAGAGCGGTGCCAAACGATCAGACTGGACGCCCACCTGTAATTCTGTATGCATGAAGCAGCAGTGGAGGAAGGCTGTACACAACAGGACCCAGCATGAAAAATACAGGTCAAAAGATCAAGAATAAATCCTGTCCCTTTGGATTTCCCTAGTGAAAAGCTTTTTTTGCCTTGGACTGATACCTTCATCCTGCCAAGTCCGAGGCCTTTACTCTGCTGGACTAGTAGCACACAAGAGAGGGCAGCTCTCCAGCCTTGTACAGTTTGTTAAAGGACTAGGTGAATTGAAGACCCTGCATGCTCAGGGACACAGTAACTCCCATGAGTCCTTACAAGTGCAGTTGTCTCAAGTAAGACAGCAGATTATTTGTAGAGCAAAATGGATTTGGAATATAAAAGTAGTTTGAAAAGGAAACCTGTCTCTGGTGTGTTGGACTGCCCCAAGTTCAGGGGAGAGAGTAGCTGCTTCATCTGTTTTCTAGATTCAGACAAAGTACGGAAGTAAACTGACTATGGATGAAAAAGTAAGTCTAAGGCAAGCAAAAAAGGAAATATTGGCAACTGGAGTTGAAAGGGTTGGTGTGCAGGAGAATAAGTGGCAGTATATCTTGAAGGACAGCTTTTTTGAGGGCTGTCATAGTGACCACCATGAAGTACTACTGCCTGAGTGCACAGATGGGGCTGAGGGAAGCAGTAGCTCCTCACTGCCAGGAGCAACCAGCCTAGCAGCAGAGTCATACAGGACTGCTCTGAACCCTTTAGTGCACCATCATAGAATCATAGAACAGTTTGGGTTGGAAAGGACCTTCAAAGGTCATCTAGTCCAACCCTGTGCAATGAACAGGGACATCTGCAACTAGATCAGGTTGCTCAGAGCCCCGTCCAGCCTGGCCTTGAATGTTTCCAGGGATGGGGCATCTACCACCTCTCTGGGCAACCTGTGCCCGTGTTTCACCACCCTCTTTGTAAATATTTTCTTCCTTATATCTAATGTAAATCTACCTCCTTTTAGTTTAAAACCATTACCCCTTGTCCTATCACAACACGCCCTGATAAGGAGTCTGTCCCTATCTTCCTTATAGCCCCCTTTTAACTATAGAAAGGCTGCAATAAGGTCTCCCCGGAGCCTTCTCTTTTACAGGCTTAACAACACCAACTCTCTCAGTCTGTCCTTACAGGAGAGGTATTCCATTCCTCTGGTCATTTTTGTGGCCACCTCTGGCCCTTCTCCAATAGGTCCATGTCTTTCCTGTGCTGGGGACCCCAGAGCTCAACATAGAACTCCAAGAAGGGCCTCACGAGAACAGAGTAGAGGGGCAGAATCATATCCCTTGACTTGCTGGCCACACTCCTTTTCATGCAGCCCAAGACAGGATTGGCCTTCTGGGCTGCAAGTACACATTGCCTGTCCAATCTTTCATCCATCAGTACCCCCAAGTACTTCTCTGCAGAGCTGCTCTCAATTGCTTCATCCACCAGCCTGTATTGATACTGAGGCTTACCCCAACACAGGTGCAGGACCTTGTACTTGGCCTTGTTGAACCTCATGAGTTTCAAATGGGCTCACTTCTAGGGCTTGTCCAGGTCTCTCTGGATGGCATCACATCCCTCTGTTGTGTCAACTGCACCACTCAGGTTGGTGTCATCCACAAACTTGCTGAGGGTGCACTTGATACCACTGTCTATGTCACTGGTGAAGATAATAAATAGTACTGGTCCCAATACAGTCATAGGCCCAGGTTCAAACTCCTTCCTGCTCTGGTTCCTCAGGACTAGTGCCTCACATCCCTTCAAACAGCACATCTGGTTTGTGCATGGCTGTGGGCCAAGAGTTCTTGTCTGCACTACATTAGCATGAGAGTTTGGAGAGTTTGTGTTGGTGAGATACACAGGCAGGTTTTGGTATATGTGTGAGGAAATGGTGACGGACAGATGTTACTGTCGCCACTACTTCAGCACGCAGTTCTTGTTGAAAGTGGCAGCTGTAAGGTACATCTGTATGAGAAGAAAGCTGGAATGGTGAAACGGTTCATGAGCTTCTCCCTACCCACACATACAGCTCTGCTCAAGCAAGCTTTGGAGCCACTACCTTGGAAGTGCTGTACATCCTTGGACTGGAGTATTCTCCACTACAGCAGTGCAGCTCCTTACTATAACAGTTCTCATTAAACTCTTCTAAATGGTTTTAAATCTAGCGTAGGTGTATAAGATATCTTAGGCACATACGAATTTAAATATGCATATATTGTGCAGTGGGTCAGACCACCAACATCTTTCTTAGAAAATATCATGTTGAGAATTTTGTTATGACCTCAACCTATTTTTCTACATGAAAGAAAAATATTGTCTGACTTCCTTCATAGCATATTCTACATCTTATTGACAAATCACTTATGACATTAATTTATTAGCATAAAAATATTACTACACTCAAGACAGCCTGCTTTGATTTACTACATCAGGGTTTTTCATATGCCAAGGTCCTATCATCTCTGCTTGATCATTAAAAGTCTCTTGGCCTGTTTTTTTTTTCAACAGAAGAGTTTTGCCCCATTGCCTTGGCTAAAATCCTGAATATCGGAATGGCTTTGCAGCTCAAAGGAAGATTCACTCGGCTGATGCTTAAGAAAAACAGGATGAGTTTTTCAGAACCACCTTCTCTAAATTAGCTCCTCGCCACAAAAATCAAAAGCAAAGAAGGGAAAAAAAGGGGTATGTAAATCCAGAAAGTAAAATCTGATGACACTTACAGACAAGATGCATAAATTGCAATGTTGTTTTTATCCTCCTTATGTGAAAACAACATTTATTACATGCAAAGGGAAGTAATAAAGCTAAATACACATATCCCTTTTCCATCCAGGTAGTGTTTCAGGGGTTGGTATCTACTTGGTTTTGTGAAAACATCAACACCCTATTATGGAATCTGGACCCACTGGCTGTATCCAGAGGTGCCTACTGAGCTCCACAGAAGACAGAGACATGAAGAAATGTAAGAATTAAAAACTTTTTGCCAGCATAATTTCATTATTTGGTGTTGTAGGTTTTTTCTGTTCTTCCTTGGGTGTGCCCTCCCCCTCTCCCCAGCTACATTTCAGTAGGGCAGTCATGCACAACCAGTGACTGACTGCTCGTACTAGTCACAGTGAGCAAGCCCTGCATCACTAATATCCCAGACTACAAGAGTCCAGTCAGAAAACATATTAAGCATAGGAAACTGAGACTAAAATTAAAACTTGCACTCTAACCTTTACGTAAATTGATTTGTTATTTGGAAAAATAAATCAAAGTCTCATTGACTTAAAGCTTATGAATTAGATGAAATCCATGAAAAATCAATTGGCTTATATTTAATTCAAGGATCGTTTCCTGGAAAAGGAAAAAAATACATCTAAATACATAAATTAAGATAACCAATTATTTTATCTTGTTTCCACTTCCTCAGCCAACAATAACTGAAACCAAAAAAGCCAAAACAATTACACTATTATTTAAAACCCAGCTATCTAAATGGGATATGAATAAAAAAAATCAGACATCTTTAATGCATTCTCAGAGGTTTTTATATACATTTCAGCAACTGCCATTTTAGCCATAGCGATAAATTTAAAAGCCCATTGTTTGTGTAATGTGTACCCACCAGTCTCTCAGCCAGACCAGATCATGCTATTAGAGAATTTATTTCCAAAGAGTATGTTCTTATTCTGTCCAAAAAGTAAACAATTCATCTGCTCACAAAGAAGCAGGTTTGCTTGTGAACACAGGAAATAAAAGTACGGTGATGTTATATATTCAGCATAAAAATAGCACAAAGTTTTGAAATATGAATAAATATATCGAAATAGTATATAGGTCTAAGTTAAATCCATGTAAATAAGCAAAAGCTAACCATTTAATTTGCATTATGGAACATACCCTACACATGCAGGCACACACCTTAAAAGCTGTGAGAAGTACACTTGCTCCTTTTGATCTTCACACCACCTGCTAGCATGGCTGATAAGCTACTGAAATTCCCCGATGTTTTCCCTTCCCTCTCCCATCTCCAACAGATATGTAAGCACAGCATAAGCCCAGCTGCGCTAAACACCCATTCTGATATAAAATCTTTAACAGGAACTTTATACACGTATATATCAAAAAGTCAGCACATCTCATTGTCACATACGCAGCACATTAGAAAGCTTGTTCTGTCTGAGGGTTGCTGAGATACTTGGCAAGACAGACGGCCAGTCTCTCTGTCTCCCTGATGGCGTCTGCATTGCTGCAGATTTGTCATGTAATTCATTGAGTTGAACTTGGCACATAAATTTTCAGTTATGACTAAAAAGTTAGAAAATTCTCCACAGATGAAAACTACACGTCCGTACTGATAGTCAAGCCGGGAGTGCTGTGGGGAATGAGAGCAGGAACAAAAGATCAATTCCAGAATGTGAGAGTGAATTACAAAGAGGAAGAATAAGCTAAAAGAAACATAAATTCTGAGATAACTCTTTAAGATCCTTCTACTTCCATTCATTTTCTATCAAAATATCATTCAATATTTAAATCACTCCCACTTTAGGTGGCAGTTTATTGAGATTTTTTTTTTTGAGAATTGAGATCCCAGTAAACTAAAAGCTTCTACCACAAGCTGAACTCCGAATTTAAAACCAGCATCTCCACATAGCTCCATCCTTAACTATGGTAAACCAGAGCCCGACAACAGATGAGATCATGCAGAACCTTCCACTTAACACAGAAGCAATAAAAATCTGTGGTTTTATATGAAACCTCATGTCAGACAGAAAGACCAAAAGGAGCAAGGTCCTTTCGAAATAAAGATTTGAAACTTTCACCAATATTATGACATAATTAACAGGTTGCAGACAAATGTGATTATTTTACTCAGTTTTTCCTTAGAAAACCATACTTTCAAACATTATTTTACATGGGGTAGGCTATGCTATAGGACTGAAGTACAAAAACCTAAGGTTCTTGCCAGTAAAAGTTTTAACCTGGATTGAAGGAAAAAACATTAGTTTAAACAAACCTTTGAGGAAGTTTGTCAAAGTCCTTACATAGCAAATTTATGTACACCTATACAAATAATTTCATTTTAATCCACCCTTTCCTTCTAAATTTATAACCATGCCACTACTCTAAGGTGTGCTAGTTTCATTATTACCAATGTATAAAGTAGTAAGCTACTGAGAGATCTCTTCTGCATTTAACATTTACCCAGTATATATTTCTGTTCTATTTGAAATATGATTTTTAAAGTTAAGTTTTTATATTACTAAGTGTCTTAGTACACAAATAGTTTTGCTGCATAAATGTGAAATCAGATAATATATGTTAATTTGCTTTACTGACCATTTTAAGTATCTGTACAAGCACCTTCCTACTGATATAACACAGCCTGCATTAGGAAGAAGCAAGGGGTAGTAGAGGGTTTGCCTAAACTACACCAGCAGAATAAAGCAGTACAGCTTTAGCTGCAGACAAGCCTGCTTGCTGTGCCACTGCAGTGGGGACAAGACTGAATGCAGAAGACATGTAGAAAAGACAAATTCTGAAGTGAGGAGCAAAACTAAACAAAACAATCAGAAACAAGTAAAAACCCCAGCCCAGGGTAGCTGTGCCAATCCTGTTTTGGACTATTCTTGTTTATTTTCTTCCAGTATTCCTGCCAAAGAAAATTCCTCTGTATTTTCTTAAGACATTTGAGTTTGAATGAGAAGAGCAAAGCTAGATGGAAGGAGGGCTTTTCTGATAGACTTACCTGAAGGAGTTTAAAAACAGGGGCTGGGGAGCGTGTATACTGAAAGTAAAATTCACAGGCACAGATTCTTAATGGAAAGATACTAGTTTCAAGATAAAAAACCCCGTAAGTCATATCTGAGTGCACAAAGCTTTTTCCTGTGGGTTTTTGGTTTTGGTTTGGTTTTTTTTGTTTTTTTTTCAAAGAGGGGCAGATAGCAATAGTACTATTTGAAGGGCTTCAGCCCCTTGAATAAACTCTAATTTTTACTTACCTGTCGGGTCTCTCTCAATGCTAGGATCCCAGTAGAACTGTAGCCAGCACAGTCCTACACCAGGATGTAGTTCTTGGTTCAGGTAGGCAACAAGTGGGATGATTCTCAAACTATCTGCTGAGAAAGAAAATTAGTAATTTTAAACAAAGGCAGATACAGACAAAAGAAAAAGAAAAAAAAAAAGGAGAGAGAGAGGAAAAAGAAAACAGGAATTGACCTGCAAGTAATTTTCCTGTTTATTCTTATACTACTAACTGAAGCCAGGTGACATGAGCACAAAAGACCATAATGAAAACTGAGGGCGGAAAAGCAAGAGGGGGAGATGCAAACATTCACGTATCAGCAGAGCCAACAACCAGAACAGTTGCTACCTTGCAAACCTGGTCCAAGTTCCTGTTTTGTTTGATTTGAACTATGTACCTGAACTTCAGCCTACCCCCCGAGCCCATGCAATCTCACAAACCACAGGGCTAGAGGGACTCTTCTCCTTCCTCCCATTATACCTTCCCTTACAAATATATTATTAGTAATGTGTGGTCAATGCCAAGAGAAAAATAATGAAAGAAACCCAGTCCATACGGTAGGTAACAGCTTGACAGGGAGCCCTTTTTGGATGAAGCAAGACAAGGTTCAAATCTGTAGCTACCACCCAGCAGAGCTATATCATCTGCAGGACTCCTGTCAGTGCAGTAAGAAATGTACATGTTTTACACCTGTTAATTTCATAATCTCCTTACCTTTTTTAAGTTTTAAGTAGCCTACAGTGATGGGGAGTGTAGTGGTACAAGTCAGAGTTTCTTAGGAAACAAAGATTTCGAGGTCAATTATAATCAGTCTAGCAAAGAGATGCCAGAGACTTGGGTGGAACTTCAGCAGTGGGAGTAACAGAAACTGTTACTCACAGGTGCTACTAAATCAGAGGTTTGCATCAGTGCAGACCAAATTAACTAATTACGGATATGCACTGCCAGTGTCACTACGTACTATTAGTCTCAGTGACTTGATCTGTTCACTACAGTCATTGTGTTCAGACAGCAAAGAATAACAGAAAAAAGCCAAATACTCCCGAGTTTTCACAGTCCAGGACAGTAATGGAATATCAGAGGTACAATTCCTGTTATTTCTCCTTCCCTATGTCCTCCCAGGATGGGCTCAGCCATTATAGCACATTATTTTGGAACTTTGGACCTTGGCTACCTTTTTTTTTTGTCTTTTTTTTTTTTTTTTTCCTTTTTGAGCACTAAATAGTTCATGTGCCCATCTGAACCCTTACAAGCCGTGGTCTGGAGTGTTCACTGCAGGATCTCTGTTAGTTTAAGTACTTTGCTCAGAAGTGGAAAGTTAGACCTGGGTTAATAACTAAAGCATGGGACTAACTCATTAGAGGAAGGCTGCTCTGGTGTTTGATGGGCTTATGATTGTTTGCAGGAGGGGAAAAAAAAAGCACAAAAATCCACAAATCTTTTGGTCCAGCTCATGTTTTGGGCTACTACAGTCCCTCCTTGCACCCTGTTTTTAACTGTGGCTCTGTGATTAAATTTACTGAACTCTGAGAAACAGAAGCTGTGATACAAACAGGGCAGACCTCTGTTGTCTGAGAAAGCTTCCTGAATATCCATGTTCCTTTCAGTGAAATGAGATGACAGCAGTCTGCTCAGACCTGCGGTGTGCTGTGGGCACTGAGCACTTGGTTTACCACCCATGGTTTACCATCCTTTCCTTGAGAAAGGATGTGGCCACAGATAGGAAACTTTTCTCCATCTGTAATACAGCTACAGCACTGCCTGAAATATAAATTCCTCCAAGGATGTTCATACCAGACTTTGCTCTCAGCCATTAGTCTCCATTCTCACTCAGGGTCTGTGTCTGGGTACAGTAGCCTTTGATATGACCACAGCTAATCAAAAAAGCTGCGCAGGTGGGGTTTACAGTCCTGAATAAGAAAAGTAGGGTTAGCTTCGTGAAAAGCCTTTGAAGGAGGAGAAAAAGGAAGATTTGAAGGCAGGATATCCAGATGTATTAAGTTCTTTTCATCCTCACGGTATAAAACACCATTATCACGACACAAAGGAAACGCATGGACTAGCTTTTTTTTTTTTTAAATATATATATATATATAAAAGGGAGTTCTATTTCATCTCTTTGTATATAGAGAATTATTTCTTTTGCTTCATTTTTCTGCATTTAAATAAATCTCAGGAGGAAGGAGAACACGGACAGGCACTATTTCCTGCGTGCTTAATTTTCCTACTCTGTTCCTTCAGTGAGGTTTGGTTAGGTCGCTCCATTATCCAGCACATTATTTTTAAACAATTCAGTGACTCCTTCCAAAATGTTCCTTGTTTAATGAAATCCAACACATGAGAAAAGAGAACGGGAAGTTTTTGTTGTTTGTACTTATAATCTTAAACCAACTATTGCTCATCCCGAACGTGTCAGCTAGCAGGGCAGACAGAGCCAGCAAGCCTTCAGACACTGAACTCTGAACTTCGGCCAGACCTTGTCCCGGTCAGCTCTGTGACAGGAAAGCCGACAGACTTTGAACCCCGGGGCCCTGGGGCTGCTGCAGGGTTGCGAGAAGAGAAACAGCTGCACTTTGCAACATGAACTTTGTACTTAGACACATGCACATTTAATCTCTAGAGCAGAGCCTTTGTTTCATTACTTATTAACATCTCCTCCTTGAGTAAAGTTCTTTGTTAATGAAGCTTTAAATCATGGTGCGAGGGTTTTTTTTCCATCTTCCTCTCCCAAAAAAATAAAAGCCACCACCCAACTTGACAGGATTACATTAACTATTAAAAAGTACCAAAGAAAAAAAGTTAGACTTTATGGACCTTCTGAATACAGTGCGTATTTGTTGTGTGCTCTCTACCAGAACTAACTACAGAAATCCAGGAATACTCTGGGGCCTGTCTTTGCAGAGATCACCTCTTGAGATGATACCCACAGTAATTCAGCCTGCAGCAACATTCAACCTTATTTAGCAAAACAAATTAAAAAAAAAAAAATAGTAGGAAAGTGTCAGCCAATTCACACTAACAGCCATACTTTAAGGAAGTGTCATGGGATGTTTAAGTTGTACAGCTTTTTGCTACTGCATTTACTTTAGACCAGTGTCAGTGCTTGGCTTCTTTGTATTTCACCGTCGTGTATACTAACAGACACACCACAGCAAATAGGTAGCAAAGATTTTCAAGGCCTAGATCCATTTGTGCCCCATCTGTTTGTTAGCCCTCACTAAAATCAAACTTTGATCAGGAACAGAAACCTGCCTAAACGAGGACCAAACGCCAGCCTCAAGAGAGGGGCCACATAAGATGTTTAAATCATTTTTGTACCAGAAGTAAAAGCTGAAGATGCACATATGCATTTACTGTAACAAAACCTAGTAACAGAAAGGCACTGGAAGATTCTGGCAATGCCCCATTGTGTCTGTGTTGTAATAACAATATAAAGTGGCAAAGGAGATTAAAACTAGAATAAAACACACACTTGGATGTGTATTTTATTTGTCTTCAGATACCGCAAGTATTTGTCAGAGCCTGTTTGAAAGAAGTTATCCAGAGCAAGAGGGATCACAGTTATACTCTTCCTGTTTTCCATCACCACCATCTTTTTGACATGGATTTCTTTCTATGTCTCTATGGTCGGCTTTTTTCTCTTCCCCCTTTTTTTTTTTTCCTTCCATATGATGGAGGGAGACATGCACACACACCATATCCTCCTCCACCCCCTTCCTCTTCATTAACAGAATGATACAAAAAAGGAAATTTTCAACTACTCTAGAAAGACAGGAGGGAAAAGAATAAATACAGTCGAGCAATTTCAAGCTGCTCCCTTGCATGAAGCTGGGCTGGCGGGACTCAGAAGCAGTTGGGTGAGGATGGTAATTTCCTGAGCTTCCTTGTGAGAAGCCCATGACTTTTCTTACTTGGATCTAATTCTTACCCACCACCTTCAGTGCTCTGCTTTGAAAGCATCATCATTTGTCTAATCCTAGAGTTTGATACACATTCTTTTCAGAGAGCAGACTGACAGAAAATTACAGAATTACTTTTCTTGTATTACTACAATTTTGGGCAACAGTACTGCTGCTGCTCTTCTGTGACTGCAAAGCAGCTGGCACAACTACAAGAATGTTGCACCTTATTGTTTTCCTTTTTATATCCAGGAAGCCATGATTTCTCTTTCTTGAGGTGCCCCTCCATGATAAGGCATGCGTTATGCATGCCTTATCACCTCAGTCCTGGAACACAGCCCTCACATCATACGGGTCTACCATCATGATCATAAGATTTAACTGCTGCTAAGAATAGACACGATCATTTGGAATAGATCCTGCTTTATTTCTGGGTACAGTTTCTGAATGGTGTTAGACAATAAAAACCTTTTGGTTGGATTCTGGATAACACCTGCCTTCTCTTTCCATCAGTTAATCAAGAGCATCAGACCTCTGCCCGTGAGAGCAGGCATGAAGACCTGTACTATCTGCTTAGCTAGGGACAGCCGCGGACGTGACCATGGGTGAAGCCAAGCAAACCATAACGTCTCTGTGAACAAAGCAGGCAAGCCTCTGGGAAACTACAATACCTTTAATTTAAATAAATAAATAAAGATGAACACACTTGGAAAGAGAGTAGAGAAGAGCAACAGCAATGATTTAGGTCTGGAAACAAAAAAGGCTTCTTCCAATGAGACACTGAACTGTGTTTTGCTTCAAAGAGAAGATTATAATCTTTAAGGGACTAGACAAGAAGAAGATAATTCAGAAGACTCTAAATTAGTGGGCAGACACAGAGCAGAATCCAATATTTGCAAGTTCAATCTGGAGATAAAAAGCACATTTTAAGTATAATTAGCTACTGAGATGAATTGTCAAAAGATACAGTAAATTCTCCATCACTAAGGAACTATTTTAATTATTGTATGCTTAGCTTACACCAGAGCCCAGAAGTCTCAGTCAACACAGGCCAAATAATCTTCAAGTTTATCTAGTTTTGAGCACAAGCCACCCCCTCTGTCTGAAAATTGTTCCTGTTGCTCATTCCATTTTTTTTTCCTGAGTAATCCAAGGTGGGAGAATCATAACAAGTGGATAATTAGTGCATACAATATCAGGTCACATAGACATTATTTATAGATATAGATATTATTTATATAATACTAGCAATCCTCAGTCCAGTGCTTCCAGAAAAAAATCTGTATATATTCCCTGATGTCTAATTTAGGTTAGACAACAACAACAAAACCACCCAACCAGCCAAACAAATGTTGTGTATAGTATTGTAAGGTGCTTTTATCAGATACAAAATCCACCACAAAGAGAGTTTCAGACTAGTTCTATCAAGCACTCTACCCATTCACTCCCAGGACACTTTGGTATTATTCTATACCCAAAAATAAATATATAGCTAGCAGAAAATTATTTCTCTTTTTGGTCCTCTAGGAGTTTACATGGATAGCTCTTACTAATACTAGTCAGACTTAAGGGCAGAAATCCCCCATGGGCAGCCATGTTGTCTGGGGTATGTGCATAATTAATGTTATAAGAGTCTAATTTTGAAACAAAGTAGTCAGGCTTAAGATGAGTTATATTAAGATCAATAAACCTCTGACTGCATATTTGCCTATATATATATATATCTGCTGTATCCAATGTCAGACCAATGCACAGTTTACAGCCCAACTTCTGATAAGACAAGCTATCTTTTGGCTGTATTTGGAAAAATGAAATACAAACATACAAGAAGAAACACAGTGGGGTTTGTTTTCTTTTTGTTTCTTAATCTTCTTTGTAGCACATTGTTACTAGAAATGTTAATGCTCATCGTTGCTCTTTTTCACATTGTAGTGGCTAGGCTCAGCAAAGCTAACATAATCCTAACACTTCTGAGGTTACAAACTAAAATTCCCATGCAGCCCCATGGGAATATTTGTAACATCAAAGATGTGGAACAGGGACTCAGTGACAAGTACATGGAGGAAAGAAGAGGAAGCTAGGTGGCTTGAACATGAGTGGTTTTGCAAGTAAGAGATATTGTAATGAGGCAAAGAATACAAAATAAAATTATGCCAGTGGAATTTGGTTTCAGTATTATTTAGGATTTCTGTCACTGAAAGAGACATTTTCAAGCCTGTGGCTGCTGATGCTCCAGTAAAAATTGATGCCCTAGTCATACATAATGTATTATACAACACAGTATGTTAACTCAGCTTCAAAGTGTTAATATGTCACAAAACTCAATTCAGATATCACAGATTATGCAAAGGAGAGAAAGAAGTGGAAATATGCTCTTGTTTCTCAAAAGTGTCAGCCAGACTGTGCTTTGTGTCCCCCAGTCCAGGAGGATGTAGCAGCAGCTCTCACTAAACCTCTCTCACAAGGTGAGGGCTGGGTGGCTCTTCTCTAGTGAAGAGATCCCGTACTGAGGGCAAAACAATGCATTTGCCAAAAAAGCAAAAGCCTTCAAATATAAGACAACGGCCCAGGTTTTGTAGTGCCGTATCTGCAGATACATTTTATACTGCAGATTTTAAAACTGTATAATGTAAACACAGAAGAATTTATCACTTTCTTTATCTACAATAAACCAAAGTCCTAGCTTCAGTGTTGTATGGGTAAAGAATCCAGCTGTGCTCTCTGAATGCACACATACATACACAAAAAGCCAAACCCAGAAAAACCACCCCAACTTTTGAAATCTTGAGGAATCTACTTTCGGTTAATGAACTGAGGGGGCTTAAGCCCTCATGATTATCTAGGCTTTTTTTTTATTGTTTGTACTAAGCTGAGAGGGAAAAGGGATGCTTCCATTATTCAAACTTAATAAACACACCCACAAGAACAGACTTGGTTTAGACTAGCTAGACAATCAAGTGGGTTTACAAACAAGCTGGGACAACAGTTGAAATCTAGGATTCCCCAGAGGAAAGACCAGCTCACAGGACCGATCACAGTCCTGTAGACTAGCTGAGGCAGGACATGTGCCCAGTTTGGGGAAGGTGGGAAGAAACAAAATGAAGCAAAAAGCTGCTGTCTGCAGGAGGCAGCTTGCAGGTGGAAGCTGCGTGCAAGGGAAAGTCCACACACACAAGAGAAATCTGGCTATTGTTTAAGAATGCTGAGAAGTAAAAAGAAGTTGTATTCTGCATTTATAATAATTTACTAAAAATGTTTTTTTTTTCTGTAAGATCAGCATTCAATGCTACCAATCCCTCGAAAAATAATTTCCTTGAACATACACTGAAGAGAATACCATTCATGGAGTCTGACAGACACTTTGGGAGCCTGTTATGCAATCCTGTTACAAATACACACCAGCAACATAGAGCTAAACATTTAAAAAAATACAAAACAGCAAACTCCATCACCAGATTATACTTAACAGTTTGCTTCTCCATCAGCTACTTCAGGGGGTGTCCAGCTCTGGCCTGTGCTCACCGACTGACTTCTGTCCCGTTTCTTGGTGGCAGGAGCTTCAGGTTCTCCTCATCTCCCCTTGGCTGAGCGAGAGTGTCCTGATATCTCTGAGGTGCTCCTCACAAGGGATCACTTCTTACTTTCTCCTCTAGTGGCAATCTCATTCTGGAGCTTCTGCCAAACATGGCTGTGAAGGCTTAGTTTTCCCATCACCTGTTTTCTGCAATTAAACTTAGGATATAATAAAAGACCTAGGATATATAATTAAGGCTTAGGTTGTAATAAAAGGGATGCTCTTTTGTTTAAATTCTCTGCCCTACTGTGGCTGTTTTAAATTTGTATTTCTATCATTCTCTAATTAGTATCTGTCTTCTGTCTTTAGGCTGGCTTTTCCTGTTTATAAGACTGTGGTAAAACCTCATAAATCATTTAACCTAGAAAAGGTGATCGTACTAACAGTTTATGAAAACTACATTTAACAGTTTGCTCTCAATATTACCTAGAGAATAAAGATGACAATAATTCTAGCAGAAAATGGGTATGGGAAAGGGTATGAGACTCTTCTTCCTGCACAGACAGTGGGACTTCCTCACTGTAAAAAAACACGACCTCTGTGAGGCTAATTAGTTCAGGTGTGGCAGCAGGCTGATGAGTCTAGAAGGTGGTTCACCTGGAGTCGGTTCAGGTATTCACCCACTACCAAACAATATGAACATATTTTCCCCATCTCTCATGCTTCTAACCTTGTTTCAGCAAGCATCCAGGCATGCAGGAAAAGCAAAAGCACAGGAGCAAAAACAGCAGGCTCACAAGGACCAGGAGCAATCCATTAAAAACACAGAAAAGGCAGAAGAATGTGGTAATGAGGAACACATAGGAGTCATTTCCCTCCAATTCCTCTAGCCCATCAATTTTCCCACATTCTTCCCCTCATTTCTCTGTGACAGACCTTCAGATTGTACAGTCTCTGTTCTGATTTACCCTACCTGTTTCCCCAATATCAGAAACAGTGAAAAGAAGCAAAGTCCCAAAACAAGTCAGCCATCACCTTTACAACAGAGCACTGCAAAACACTAATTCCTTCTTCACCTTTTGTTTCCGTTCAATAAAACCATCACACTCAGTACACTCTTCAAAGAAGCAAAAAGAATTACTGTCAAACGCACACACAAACTCTCTTCTTCCATCTAAAAAGCACACATTTTCAAATTGTGTCCTCTTCTGCAACAAAGAAAGTGCATGAAACTAACTACATGCTAAAATGGGCTTTCGATTCAAAATAACCCAAACATAGAATATATACCTTCAGCTTTACAAGCCAGTCAAATATGCATTAAGGACTGCTCAACAGAGCCAGTCAAAGCACGGCTCCGACAGGCATTCAAAGTAGATTACATAACAAATCAAAAAATCATCTTCGACTTCTGCACCGTGATATGACTCTCAGTTCTTTGAGGCTGGTCCATACAGTAATGAATCTATTACACATCCTTGTTCCTGCACACCAGCCTCTGCCAGCAAATCTACTTTGAGGATATTCCTGATGTTCCAAGTCTTGAGAAGCTTTAATCTGTATTAACTAATTAAAAAAGGAAAAAAAATATAAACAAATTTAAGATATATCTATGTGCTTTAGGGCAATATTCAGTCCGATTCCACTGACAGCTTTCCTTATGGCTTTGATATTCATCACCTACTTCAAGAATAGGAGCTTTATGGCAGCCTTCAAAAAGAAGCTTCTACCTTCAACACAGGAACTGCAGTTGCTTCAGTGACAGATCAAGGTCTCCATGAGGTACAGAACAGCAGTTACCCAGGGAATATAACAAATATGCCAGCAAGCATGTATGAAAAAGAGTATGTGTAAAGAGAGAAAACTTTGATAACAGCTAGTCAAAACTCATCCCAGAAACCCTTTTCTGAGCAACAGTTCCTGGCAGAGGGGAGGGGATAATTAAAACAAGTCTGGCTGCACATCTTGCAGTTGCTGAAGTCTGAAGACATTTATACCAAACACAGTAATTTGCTCATAGGGGCTGAGCTCTTCACTTTGTTTTTACACTGGTTAGATGCAGGAGGAATGGAAAATTCCTGCTAAGAATTCCTTCTCCTGGGTCAACTGGACCTAAAAGGATTTAAGAGAAATTGGATGCCTGCTCTAAGGCAAGTCATTAGTGCAAAAGCGCTATCAAAACACAGGAGAGCTTCCACCCCATTTACAGATGCCAGAGCAGGACATTGGACATGGACTCCTTTGTAAACCTTCTACTAGAAAAAGAATCACTGCTTCAGCTAGTACAGAATCGAAACACCACACAGTCAACAAAACAGATGCCTTAACCATGCCAAAAATATCCCAGAATTTTTCATTTTTCAGGGGAGTAGACGATTTAGAACAGGTCAAACCTAAGCATGTCTTCCATTCATTCCATATGAACACACCTGTCAGATTTTCTTTCTACCTGAGTTACAGTGTCAGTTGTGAGGTGTAAACCTCACAGTGTGTATCTGTGCAGTCAGGATGGGTAGATCGCTGTGGGAGCCTTCTCCCTCTGCCCATCATCCCTTCCAAAACAAAAACAAAAATAAATGGCTGTAAGGTCAGTTCTGAAAGTTGCTTCATAATTATACAGACTAATTTTTAGTTCTTCATCTTAATAATTAGCATTTCAAAAGTATTTTATTGATCAGCCTTGTAACAGGTAAGGCCCGTTATAAAGTTTGGATTACTTTTTTAATGCTTTTGGAGACTTTTCATTATTAAATCACCATTGAGGTTTCCAGAGCTGCTGTTACAGAGCTTGTAATGGCTTGATACCCACCACTCCTCTTTCAGTTCCTATTCACTGTCTAGGTGAATCACTACCTTAATTTATCAGAAGCCTCCTCACATACCACTATCTAGAATAATCAGGCTCCTAATACTTAGCAGACATAGTAATAACATACCTAATTTTTAACTTTCATGATAGGGTCCCTCTGGGACAGAAGGAAGATTATGTATTATTAATATTATCAATAATTAAAATGAATAAAATGTACCAAAAGTGGAAAGTGCAAACCAAATGAAGAACTAGCACATAAGCCTTAATGCAAACTATTGGCTCTGTATCTATTCAATACTAGCCATTTGCATTCTGTACTCTTGTCCATCCCTGCAAAGCATGTATAAAACCTTATTAGATCCAAATTATATAATTCCCCACTCATTTTCCACACATGGAAGTATCTACAGAAGGTGCAAGGCAGGGGACAGAGTGGTCAGTCAGTCGTGTTTTAATTTATGGCTATTTTTGCCTAAGCCCTGAATGGCCTGCCAATTATGGATAGTACCAGCTGGGCTGTCAGGAGAGCAGGCAAAGAAGGACACATGGAAGAAGAAAATAATAATAATGTAAAAATGAAGAGCAGAAGAACACTTTGGAGTGGGGGAGACATGATGGGGATCCCTGTTCTGGTACTAAAATGCTTCACTACAATCCCATCTTGTCCAACCCCCAAAATAAAAAAATGATCATCATTATCTGGATGTAGGCTTATAACACATCTCAGACTACATCCTAGATTTCTTGGGGCATAGTCCAGGTACCTAATAAGTATAAAAACTGGGACTTTTCTGTCATTAAATAGGCAGCAAATATAAGAATTGCTTATGATGATGAGGACAAGGATAATTTGAAGGATCTTCTTTTTATTTTCAAAGAAGTAATAACAACTTACTAGTTTGTTGTTTTGGTTTTTTTTTTTAACATAATTATTTTACATGAGTGTTATACAAATTATCAATAAAAAAAAAAAAGATTTTCAGTGTCATGCAGCCCTCCTGTTTCTAAGAAACTCTTTACCTAGCCCAGGTCACAGGGACAACATCTAAAATAATTCTTCTAAACAAAATCCAATGAATGCCCATCAACAGAATCATGTCTTGAGCAGCTACTGGGGGAGCAAAATATAAACATTGTCATTAAAAGACAAAGATTTTGTTCCATTGCTGTTAGGATGTCAGTGCTGGATCCATGCTGGTGTATATATATACAGAAATATTTGCATTTGGCAAAGCAGTAGTTTTGGAAACCAATCTGCTTTTCACTCTTATATGTGAAAAAAATTAAGAAATTTACCCCATGCTTTATTGTAATCTGCTTATTCGTGAATGCAGATTAGTTTAAAAAGGAGAAGTATGTTTATGCTCATGCATTTCACTGTGTATCAGCATCACACTGATAAATTCTCCAATAGCCTCCCCTCCTCTCGTTTCCATAGCCTTGTAGGAGAGGCAAGGCAGACAAGCCAGTATTGAAAGCCAGCAGGCTATAACTCCTCTACTACAGACAGGTGACAATTAATCATATTCACCAGCTAGGCAGGTTGCTCTTGTCCTTTAACACTGAAGGAAACATAAAGTTCCTCTCTCTGAGCACTGATTGTCCAGGTGATATTGAAGCTCCCAGAAGCAGCTACTGAGCCACTGAGATACTTAGAAAAAGGTAAACCAAAACCTAAATATGCCAGTTTTCTGTTGTTTTATTAATCCTTACTTTTCAAGGGATCATTGAAAGCACAACCAACTGCTGGAATGGAACACTGATCACCATTTTTCCCTGCAAGATCATAAGTTGCTCCTCCTGTGCCAGGGGTCTGAGGTCCCTGGGGCTCATTCAGGCTCTGATCGCAGCACTCCTGTCCAAAGGAGAGCCAGCCCCACTCATGGCTGTGGGACTGCAGCACTGGGGACTGAGATACATCCCCATCCCTTGGAATAAGAAGGAAGAAAATAAACCATAGCACCATCAAATGCATCTACTGTGGGACTAAGAAGAAAAGGATTATTCTTTTTTTTCGATTTTGCTCTCAA
Organism: Patagioenas fasciata; assembly: GCF_037038585.1. NCBI lineage: Eukaryota > Metazoa > Chordata > Aves > Columbiformes > Columbidae > Patagioenas > Patagioenas fasciata. The sequence goes on along the minus strand of NC_092520.1, from coordinate 79,031,245 downwards.
GCAACTAACCTTTCTGTTTTAGCTTTCTCCATACACGCATAACTCATTGATTCATTCTGACAATTACATAATGCTTTTGAAATGCAAAGAGAGACCAAAAAGCACATCCAAAATCTGGGACACCCATAACTCATCTATTTCTTATGGTTCCCTAGCATAGGTTTTATTTCCAAATGAGTCAGTCATGTTTCAGTGAGTGTAACAGATTTTTGTAATCCTTCCAAAAACCCTTTGATTAAGACTTGATACACTGTGCCCTTCGAGGGGGAAGGGGCTACAGATATGATTTCATGAGACCACACAGAAATGTTAAGATTATCTGTGGAATCTCTCCTTCAGTCACTTAGCAGAACTAAAGCACTCAGAAAACCGCCTTTTTGAAAAAAGATATGGGTCTTATTTTAGCTGCTGAAGATTAGTTAACCTAGGACTACTAGATAAAAAAAAGTCCACATTGCAACTTGATCCCCAAGTTGAGGGAGCCCTTCGTTGGCTTTGCTAGCTCAATTGAAATCCCCCTGAAAGAAGAAAACTGCAACAAGGATGCGTAAAATGAGAAGTCCTGTTTATTACAGAAGAACATTCATCTCACTTTCACACAGGCTCCAGCCTCCTGTTGACCCAAAAGCTGATGAAATGAACATTTCAAGCATGTAGACTGAAAGCGTATGCAGAAATGGGTGATGTCAATAATGTCACACAGCTGGAATGCTGCCCAGTCCATGGTGAACAGCTGTTCTCCAAACGACTAATCACACAGGAGGAGGTAGAACACAAAATTCCCCATTTTCAGAGAGGATACAGCTTCTCCTGATGCCACCTTTTGTAATTAGCTCCTCCTTTTCCTTCCAGTTTCATGTTGGAATAGTCTAGCCAAAATCTGTAAAGGAACATGTCTCAGACGTGTGTGAACTTCAAGAGTGTCAGTGTTTTGCCTTCAATAAATTGTCTAACCTAACAGCTGTGCTCCACTCCAGGTGTGGAAGGATTCAGTGATCAGCCAGTTATCTTCTGAAATTCTCTGGAAACAAAAGCAATTTATATGAGTAAAATATTCTTCCTACTACTGTTCAGTTGCAGACAGAATATAAAGTTGTTGTTGGGTTCTAAAACAGTCCAGCTCCAAGGTTCAGTGCTTAATCTATTGAAATTATCACTTCAGTAAAGGACTCACAAAAGCCTAGAACCAAAGAGGTCCCAAGGTGGTGTATATATTAGAAACCAGGCCATGAATTATATCAGCTTGGATGAACCTCTGCTGTGCAGCCACAAATACTGGGAGGAAATTTGAAAAAAAAATCAGAACAAAATGCAGGAAATGCTTTTTATAAAAAGCTGAGTCCATCTAAATGAAATATTATTTCCCAGATGCTGGAAGATAATAGCAGGTAGGATAATGTCCATAAAGAAAAACAGAAAATAGTTTTCATCATCTCAAATGTGTTTGAAAACCCAGTCCATTCCAGGACAAAATGGTTGGTATTTTCCTCTAACCATTCCAGTCATCCTATTTTTGAGGATCACAGTGATAAACAATTCCCTGAAGTATACTATAATTCTGCAGCACTGATGAGCCCAATATCAATGATAAGGGCAAGTTCAAAGACTCTTCAGTAGTTGCTTGATAAGCTTCTCTGAGAGGTCATTGACTAGGACAGTTAGTTATCCTTTTCACTAAAAGTTTCCCTTTTTTTTTTCCTCATCAAGATCCCCATTTTAGGGAACCTTCCCCATCTGCCTAGGTACAACTGAAGGGAAAGGCACACATATAACAGTAAGCTGGTACTCACGTACTTCAGCCTGTACAGCAAAAGCATGTTTGTGGTTAAAGACTATTAGCACATGAGACCAGGAAATGGTTTTAACTGGCTGAAGCATCAAGCTCTTACAGGACTGATGAGAAGACAGGAAAGCAGCAGGAAACATCTGCAGGGCTTAGGCTAGTGAGAAAGTCATTCCGGGAGATGCTTTTGGTAGCTCATGGTGATACTCATCTCCAGTAATCAAGCACAAAGTGTAAACAAAACCAACCAAATGAGAACCTTGGTGGTACCTCATCCTTCAGAGTGAACAACTGCTGATTAAACGTCTAAAACCACCAATGGTTTGGTGTGTTCCTGGATTGACTCTGCACATAGAATCATAGAATAGTTTGGCTTGGAAGGGACCTTCAAAGGTCATCTAGTTCAACCCTGTGCAATGAGCAGGGACATCTGCAACTAGATCAGGTCGCTCAGAGCCCTGTCCAGCCTGGCCCTGAATGTTTCCAGGAATGAGGCACCTACCACCTCCCTGGGCAAACTGTGCCAGTGTTTCACCACCCTCATCGTAAAAAATTTCTTCTTCATGTCCAGCCACATGACGTGGTAGTGGAGGTGACCAGCCTCAGCCTCCCCAGAGGCAAACAGCTGTTGTGCAGAGCATTCATTAGGACAGCTCTGATTGTTCTTTAGATGACTCCTTCCAGCCATCAGTCTACAGAGTCTGTAATAGTACCAAAGTAGCCCCTTTCTGATACAGGAATACTGCTCTACCACACCAGCAGTTTTCACTTAATGGAGAAACAAAACAGAAGCGATCTTTCTGACATGACTTCCACCCTCTCAGCTGTCACTGTCAATGAGCTATTACCGACAAGCCACTCTAGTAAAAAGTTCCAACTGCGTCTACACAAGGTGCCGGCTGGTCGGACAACACTAATCCCTGCAACCCTGAGCAAGACATGCCTGCTCAAGTCCAGCACGTAGATGTAGCTCCAGAGGTCTGAATAAATGGCAGCTTTGCAGTGGGTCCGCTGCTGTCTAATGCAAAGCCCAGAGGCTCCAGCAAACATCTTTAAGCAACTCTAAAACCCAGAAGCAGCCAGAGTTGCCCAAGGCCATCACAGGTATTGGACACAGACTAATTCATCATGGCAAGTCTCGAGAGAGTGCATGGGGTATCTCTGAAGGATCCACTGACTGTGGCCCAGACCCTTGGAGCAGAGGGAAAAACATGATCCAGAGGTGCCATGAGTAAGAACAACCGTGGGAAACAGCTACCTGGATGGATGCTCGAGATAGGAAATACAAAAATTCAAACCAGAAAATTCTCAGTTTTCCAGTTTTATAGCAGGAATAATTCAAGCAGGAAGAAAACGCAGCTGACAAAACCAGCAGGACAACATTAAAGACACAGGAAGGAAAAGAAGGAGAAACCCCATCCCCTCCAGCTGCAGCTGCCGGGGAGCTCCTTCCTCCCCAGCAGCAGGGGGGGCGAGGGGGACGTGGCAGCAGGAGAAGCTGTGACCCCTCTGCAGGGCCCCACCGGCACATCCGCACACCTCCTGCCACCGCCTGTCCCCCACTGGCAGAAATTTCGGCTTTAGGAGCCCTGCCAGGACAGAGACAGGGAGCACAGGGCCTGGAGGAAAGACCTAATATAAATATTTTTTTCTTTGCTTTTGAACAGCTGCTTTTAGATTGCCAACTTTTTTTGTCAAGTGTAGCTTCTGAGTATGTGTAGAGAGCAAACACAGTAGATCTTGTATAAAAATACTATTTTTAATCTCAGAAGGTCCCACCTGGGCAATGTCATCAAGTTGCCTAGGTTTTGGCAGGAAAGCTTTACCCTCCTAGGAGCTGCACGCAGACGTATAGGTACCCGCTTGCAGCAGGAGCATATGTGTCTTCCTGTGCTGGTGGTGACCCCTGCCCATGGTAGCAGCTACTCAGGTAACACACGCCATTGCAAGAATCACATTTTCCAGCCACAAGGAAGTGAAGTACAAGGGAAAGCTACCAGATACTTCTAATAAGTGTCGCCGTCTTTTTCATGCCTGGGGTTTTTGAGTTCCTAACTGATTTCTGCAGTGCCAGCACTTTAAAAACCTTGCTCAAGTATATGCTTTAACCAAATTGATGAAGGAAGAGCTCTTTGAAACAATCTATAGCTACTCTGAGCAGTCTATTTGGCTTAGCTGATCATCACTATTCTGGAAGTTTAGGTAACATGTATATAATAATTGTTAATACAAAAAATAGTGCTGTCAGTCTGTCTCATTTATTCAAACATCCCAGATTCTTGGGAGCCTCAGATACTGCCTTTCAGGGAGAGAAATGAAAACAAAGGGGCAAAAGCAGGGGAAGGGAAAACCATCCAGAATGTGCACTTCTTTTTATACTTCCCAACAGATGCTCCTCAGAGAGGGGCTGACAAAGCCTGAATACTGGAATAGCCGAGTATTTCTGTCTATTTATAATAGATCCACACTTCCCCACCAGTCATTAGAAAATACATATCCAATGGAACAAGACTTTTGCCCAGAAAGGCAACATTCTGATCACATTTTTGAGCTGTGGAATATTTTTAAATGTGCAAAATTCCAGCAGTATGTATATTATGAGGTTTCAAAATAAAATACATTTCACATTTCTAGGGGACATTGACTACACTGAAAGTTTAACAACTTGAAAAAATATATAGTCAAAATTGAAACACAGCAACTCAAATTCTCTGAATTTTACTGGTAGGTAGAAGGAGTGAGAGAGGATACACTGTTGATTTTCCTCCCCAGCAGCCATTCAACTAATGCTATCGAAGAAACAGTTTTTGAAATCTCCAAGACTCTTACACAATAGAGAAGAAAAAAAAGCACAAGCAAATCAATCACCGTCCAGCTGATAATATTGCAGAATAAAATCCATTCAGAGATCTCCTAGAAGCAGAACAGCACTTCTGAGCTGCAGCAAATCAAATTTGGCAATAATAGAGCTGTTCTTGCTTCTTCCCTCCATGGCAAATGGAGACACAGGTTATCTAGTCCAGCATACAGCTGAAAGAGCTCAATTGTAGCAAGTCAGTTTTTATTATCAGTCCACCTTCCTAAGGAAGCCAGTTTATACAACTGCTTGTGCAGGTGTTCCTATCCATTTGTCTATCTAGCAAAACAACCTCCAGTTTTCCAGGGCAATTTCAATGAGGCTTTGACAGAATGGTGGTGGTTATAAAAATACTGTGTCTGATAGAGTTTTGTACATGTATAGATGGTAGGACAGAAGAAAGATAATGCTTCCGCTAAGGAAAACTTGCTATGTTAATTTATTAGACACAAGAAAATTCGCATTTTAAGCACAAACCTATAGGAAGTCAGACTTCACAACTTACTCCTTATAGTGTTACTTTTTTCCTGGGCTTGTGAGATACCAAAATAGCACAAAACCCCAGGCAAACAGAAACATGTATTTTGCAATGTATCACCACTATCTTTTTTTTTTTAATATGAAATAGCAAATGTAGAATGTAGAAGTAACTGGGCTGATACAATAATCTAACAAATCTGCAATGAAAGCACATAGACCTGATGAAATTAGGGAAGGGTCTAACAATAAAATCTCTGCTTTGATTTTATGGCCTCCAGTGAGTTTAGGCATGCTTTTATACAGGGATTTGGCTTAGAACAATCTGGCATACATATAGGATATCACAGGGAATGATTATGGAATGTATGTCAAAATGATGACAGTAGTCACATCTCTAGCAGATGTCACTTGTCATTTACCAACATGTTTGCTTAAGCCTGTCCAAATTTTTATTCTGAGTGAAGATTTCATTAAGTATAATGGAAAGCATGTTTTTTATTAGGTCTTTAGCCTCCAAGCTAATGCTATTCTACTAGGTCTCTGAATAAACTCTAAATAGGGAAAAATAAGCAAAAGCAAATGCATTTTTAGTTTGTATTTCAACCAAAGAATCAGATTTCTCAAAAAGATTGTGAATATTGTGCTACAAATTCTTATAGAAGGTCAGATTTTGTATTTCCTCTACAGGTTGCTAGGTAAAGAAAAAATAGCTTATTTTTGTATTCTATCAATAATTGTGTTTTGTCTGCTGAAAAAAACACCAAGCTATTTTAGCTAAAGGCAAGGTTATCTAGCCATCCTTGATTTGGGGCAATCAGCCATCACAAAACAATTCCTTGGAGTAAACACTAGAGTTAGAGACATGCAAACAAATACTAGAATTACAAATGATGGTACCACACATGAAAGAAAAAGAAATCAAAGGGATTACTACATGAAGCAAATCGGTATTATGCCTCCTACTGAGTCGTTATATTTTGCACGTACTCTGCTTCAGGCGGTTGATGTTTGTTTGTATGTTTATATTGTTGGTGGTGTTTTTTTCTTAAACTAAACCACATGTTCCAACAGGGTAAATCAGGTAAAACCATTTTTTAATTTTCATTTTTGGAAATGAAATACATTTCTGTGTCTGCCTTTCTTCCATTACACCGATCTCAACATAGAACTCAAGAAGACTTAACCCAAATCAACAAGCAGCAAAAAACAGTGCCACACACAGTGTAAGGTATTGCCAAATGGTTAAAATTCAGATAAAAGAAAAAAGTCACATGAAATCAAGTATAAATTTCCTATTAGTTTGTGACTAGGTTGCTTTTATCTAGTCAATCAAAGCAATGGGAAGGGTCATTAGTCTGTCACAGACAATGAAGCTACCCTGGTCTGCACCGCTAATTGATTTTGCCAAATATTTGGAAGAAATAATTATTGCTTCAAAACAGGAGGTCTCCTTGCTGGAACGAAGAGGCGCTGTTGAAAAGTTACTAGCTGAGCAGCACATCAGTTCTAAGTTTTACACATGAATCAGCCTCACAGAAGATTCACAAATATAGCCTTAATAAAATATTTTCCACTATTCCACCACTCTAAAAACTTAAAGAGAGGAATTCATTACATAGGGACAGATCTTGAACCCTCAGAGCTACCATTAGTTGCTAGGCATGTCCTGTGAACCAAAGATTAGACCCCAATACATAAAACAGCATTAATATCATTAAAGCTTAGAGTCATTTCAGCTGCTAGTAAGAGTTATAAAAATGTAAAGCGTAGCCTGGGAAATGATAATGTATTTGCTTTTTGAAAGACTGGTGTGACTGTACATGTAATCAATCAGCTCAGTTGCTACAACTGCATTGTAAGAAGCGTAAGAGTAGACTTGCTGTAGATAGACACCGAGAAAAAGCGATGACAATGGCATGCAGACACATCAGAAGCTTTTTTCCCTTACGTAAGGTCTCCATCAATTAAAATTGTAATTCATGAACAACATTGATAAGAAAATAACACTCCTGAAAATTTGGCAGTAAAGTGGAACACAAAGTGGATGCTCTGAATTAAAAGGCAGCAGAGTAAAGAGTCCCTTTGCAGCCAGGCATAGCAGCCCCATAAAAGCTACAGAGTATCAGAGACTGCACTGCTGTAATTTACTTGTCCCTCCCTTTCTTTTTATACTATCCCAGCAAAAATGACACTGTAAGTTACAGAATAGACAGAGCAGATCCATGCAGTGTTTGAAGTACAGTAGCAGTTTCTGTACTAAGGTGATCCTGCTTCACCTGATTTAACAGTTCAGGGCCTCGCAGATGGGACCAGCTTCAGAGAAGTATCTATATAAAGGTATCATGGATGAGATCATACTATCCCTCAGTGTACCCAGGCTTGCTTCCATCCACCCAGAGTGTAGGGAACTGTAATCTAAATTCGTGGAAGCAATTGCATCAGGCATACACGTGAGAAATGTCTGTTTCTGGATATGGGATAATCTACTTTATGATATGTTCTTATGTTCTCCAGTTTCTTCTTCCCACATCTGTTCTTTTTGGCTCTATGTGTACAACAGCTGCATATTTTGGGAAACTGATTTCAAACAAAGGAAAAGTATTCCTTGCTTTTCTAATAAATCACTCTTCAGATGGTAATGTAACTCCAGAAATTCAGAGAATTAGGCCAAAATATCAGCTATCTTTTCATAAGAAAACAGCATTATTTCCATAGTGATATCCCTCCTCTATGTAGAAAATCAAATAGATAGGTGCCACATAGAAATAAATTTGTTTGTCTACTTCTGTCCCAAAAATTAGTGTCCAGCCTTCTGTACGTACAACTCGTACAGTTTTATCATGCCCTATCATTACACTTTTCTGGACTGGACAGATGCTGAACAAATAAACAATGAGAATTATGGTATTTTAACATAAGGAATAGAAATACGTTGTGGTCCATAGAGAGGAGGGTGGGATCCAGGTTCCTTCGCTGAAGAAGAATAAAAATATTGACCCCAGAGCAATTTCAGCCAGCATGAGGCTGTTGCTTCTCAAAAGGCAATTCTCAAGCATAGATAGTGAACATGACAGGAGCACGTCACCATCAACAGAGAAGAGCTGGCGAAGCATTAGCTCTTCTGAATCCCAAACCTGTGTATTCCTCATTTGCTAAAATCTGAAGTCTTCATTCAGGTCACATTCTTGCTCAACTTAAAAGGAGTTACCATTAGGAAATATGCAGCAAGGTTTTAATGATCAAGGATAACATGCAAGCACTATATCTGCCATACCATTAATAATTCTTTGATAGAAACAAAATAATGTACATGTTTACATTTTCTTGCTTAACCTTTTCATATTTATACAGAAAAGAAGTGAAGATACTGAGAAAGTGTTGCACAAGAAGTTTCTCCTGTCCATTATATGTTCACGAGACAGTTGAGAAACGAACCAAGAATGTGAAACTCAAACCAATAAACTCTGTGCCAAACGTTACGGATTCCGTAAGTTTAATACCCTTTTGTAATCTTTCATAAAAATCACAGTACAGTTTCCCACCCAATTCATTAATGACCGCTCTTCTAGTTTAATATCAGGTAGCCTACAGGCCTTTTGTTTGTTTGTTTTTAATTCAAAGGCTGGCTAGGACATCTAAGGTGTGTTAATAACAGCCCTGTGCACTATCTAATCTTTTTAGTCTATACAGTTTGACTATTTCTTTTTTGAGGGGATTAATAGCGTTCTTTGAGTTTATGTGTAACAAAACATGGCCTGTGCTCATTAGACAAATACAGCAGAGTATTTGTTTTTAAAAGACAGTACCAATCAGACTATTTTCTGCATAAAGCAACTCCTGCATGTGGTAACAGTGTAGCAACAGTACAGTGTAGATGTACATGCCTGACATGCAGATTGTCATACTGCATACATCAATTGGAAAGCCATATACAACGGGCATCAGATGAAACCTCACAATCTGTCTGAAGAATACAATTTTAGGCAGCCCCTGCAAATGTATGCTCAGCCTAGTGTTTTTGTAATCCTACTGTAACTTAGAGGAGACCATACTTCACCACAAAACCCCATGGTGCAGCATCGGTGGTCTCCAGCTTGCTGAGATGCTAAAAGCTGTTTGCAGTCAGGTCTGCTGGCTCCACTGAAAACAAACAGACCTCCCCCCCAGATTAACAAAACCCGTCTTAACTGATGCCAAATACCAAGGGCCATTTCACTGCAAAGGCAACCAAAAAAGCAACCCAATTACATTAAAAAAAAAAAAAAAAGCCATAACCAAAACTTTCTTGGCAATGACACTGCAAATGGGCTGGAAAGGAGAGAAGTTTGTGTTCTGCCATTTGCCTAACCCTCATTCCTGCTTACCAGCCTATGGCTTTGCCTTTCAATATACCTAGTACAACATTTTGCAGCTGCTCAAAGAGAATATTTCCTCCCCAAATAGTGTACAACACCAGTAGCTTGGAAATTCTGGGACCCAGCAGCTGGGGAGGTCAGCGTTGGCGGGTTGAGCTGAAATGCTGAAAGGTCTCTCATCACAACTGCGCAGAGCCAGATTCCAGAGTTGTTCGTCAAGCACAACTCAATGGGAGGTTTGCCCAATTAAGTAACAGAGTTTGGCTCGTTCTAGCACAGATTATACCACAACAGCAGAAGCCCTTCAGTATGGAAGGCTGGGGCTATCCCCCTCTTTTACTGTACTGTTACACCCCCTTCCCCCATCTTCACCTCCACTAATCCCTCTGAATAGGAGACTTTAAAAGCAAACTGTAAAGTGATGCTGAGAAAAGCACAGATGCAGTTAAAAAAGAACATGTGACATCTGCTTGTTAGTTCTATATCTGAGTTTTACCACCTGTCCTCTTTGCACCATGAAAATCTGTATTCTTCCTCTCTCCCCAAATAATTAGAGAACACAGTATTTACGTCCACGCTGAAGCATAACTGTAGTGTACTCAGGTGTACCTCTTCAAAACCCCTGTGTAGCCTCTCAGTCCCATGCAGTTTGGATCCCTTTGTGTTTGCACTACTGAGATCTTTCTTACACCTCCAAGGGAACTCTCAGTGGGGTTGTGCAGCTGCAAACCCCCACCAGGAGCACCCTGAGCCATGGGAATCAAAGCAGAGACAAGGGAAAGCCAAGCACCCCTCCACCTGCAGAGAAGGGAGTTACATTTCATGAAGGAGCTGATCGATGTGAAAACATGGAGGCAGGTTGGTATAATCGAGATGCATTTTTGGCTTAACACTCCAATCAAACATAATCCCTTCTGGTGTCTCCTTCTGCCACAAAGCATTTAGTCTACCATGGTTCTCATTGCTATGAGGGTCACACAACAGGAATGTATCTAGATAGGATTGAGAAGCACGTGCAACTTTTTATAAAGAATAATGGATAGCCTACATTATTCATAGCATAACTGATTTCATTTGCATTGTGCTTTACTTTTCAGATTTTTAAACAAGGACATCCTAATAGGACTGTACAGGTATATTTCTTCTAAGATTTATGCTCGGCACTAGAATTAGATGTCTTCCACCAAAACTGTTATTAAAATTAGCATTACACATTGTTAGATTGTTGCCTAAAATAACATGGTTAAATATTGTCTACAACACCTGCATCTCTGTTTCTCTAACACAGAGAACAGATATAAAACTTAACAATAATGACAAAGACAAAAAGTCAGGAAAGCAAGAAGAAATACACATCTAAAAGCTCTTATAATGTAATGTTTGAGGGCTGCTTAAAACAAAACAAAACAAAACAAACAAAAACCCACAAACAAACAAACAAACAAAGTAAAAAAAAGGAAGGAAAAAGCCTCAAACAAACCCAACAACAGAATATCCAAGGCAATGGAGAGTGGCTTGGAGTAGATAAAAGTTGATTCCCTCCCTTAAAAGTCATAACCATGTTGTGTTTTTTTTTTCCCAGAGATATTCTTCTTGTGCCGTGGCTTCACAACATTTTCTTTAGAAAAAGAAAACATGGCACGTAAATGCACCTGCATTTGTCACTGTATACATTGGGACTCAACTAATTCAGTGAATCTGTTTTAGAGACTATCACTGATAAGCCACTGAGAAGAAAACACTGATCATCTTGAACCAATAACTGACACAGTCTTTTGCCTCTTCTACTGAAAAAAAATGAAACAAAACAAAAAAAGCAAGCAAACAAACAAACAAAAAACACACGAGAAAAGCCCACCACACAAAATCCCAAACAAACAACAACCAAAAAAAAAAACCCAAACCACACAACAACAAACACACACACACACACACACACACACACACAAGCCCCACGAAACAGCCCACCACGGAAATTACAGACCCCACACAAAGAGAAAGCACAGCTGACTGCATTCTTCATTCTTGATACCTGAAAATCTGTTCTCTTCCTTGTATTAATGTAGAATTTCCCTTGGAGGACAAAGTAGAAGGGTGTTGTCCTACTAGGGATTCTCATTTGCTCCTGCAGTCTTTCAAGAACTGCTTTTTTAAAAGACTGGCAAGTTCGGTTTGCTTGTGCTTTTTATTTGTTTATTTTGGGTTTTTTTGTGGATTTTTTTTGTTTGGTTGGTTTGGTTTTTTTGTTGGTTGTTTTTTTTCATTTTTTTGCACTCACACACAATATTAGATATTGTTTAAACCCAGTTCAGCCAATTGGAAATGGCCCATCACTGTCAGCATCAGAGAATCAGGCCCTGAGACCCTGTTCTAAAGTGCTGCAGAACAACAAGAGACTCCTTTAAAATCATCCAAGCAAAAAATGAGTAAAAACAGGCATTCATGAAATGTTATTGTCCAAGATAAAATAGTAGAGGCCAAGGAGAACAAACAATATAAACAGAGAACATGTTTTTCCCTGCCTGCTTCACAATAGCTAAGATTCTTTAAAAAAAAAAAAAGAATAGGTAGAAAGATAAGACATGCATGCCTGATATTGAAGAAAAGACTGTTTGTACCCAGCACACTGGATAAATTGTTCAAGAACAGTTCAGCCATGTCAAAAATGACCCTCTCATGCTGCCAAGGTCAGTCAGACCCATAGCCCGTGTTAGTCAGAAAGGTCATCACCACTTGCATGTTTCAAATATATTCACCTGATTTCTCTTTGGACTTCACAAACTTAGTGCAGTCGGGTAAGGGATTTTAGGTGTGGTATGGTTGGCAGGTGTTCTATCGATGGATCAAGAGCTGTGCTGAAGACTACCAGAAAGACCTTATGCTGCTGCAGACCCCAATTATCTGCCTAAGAGGACTGTGATAGATACGTGCTGGGTGCACATACAAGGTCTGCTTGCTCACTCACACACATACACATCACCGTGACTAGTAATAAACTACCTAGCTGGGGCTATTGCTGTATAGCCAACACACTAGCTTTTATGTTCCAGCTGAATCTATTGAATTTCTGTGTATTTTTTTGATACCAGGAAAGAAAAGGAGAGGTCTGACCCCTAAACACCTAATTTCTGGTTAAAATCCCACTTCACTCCTAGTGTTCAGGGCAACATCTGTTTTGATTTCAGCCTGATCTCTGGAAGACCACCTAATGTTTAATATCACAAGGAAAAAATTCCCATGGAAATTCATTATACAGGTGCATCCTGAGAAGCAGTTTACTTGAACAGGAAAAACAACAACGTGTTAAGATGTAAATTAAATGCGTGACGGTAGCTAGTCTTCTACTGAAGCAATTCCCAGTGTTATTTTGACTTATTGATCATTAGAGGAATGCTGGAAAGCAGCAACTTTTAAACATTTCCTAATCAATTCTACTATTTCTGCAATTCGGTAGTTTTGTTTAAAAATACTGATTTCAGAAGAAATTTTAAGTTAAATTGTATAGCTAAAACTGTCTGACCCTTGCATTGGAAATGTGATGGAGCTATGTTGTGGCAGAAATTAGATAAAACACTTTGTGGTCCTTACCTGTGTGTGTAGACAGTTGAAAAAAAAAAATTAAAGGGAACAGTTGAAATAACCAGTGGGATCTCTTTCTTTCCAAATTTTAAGGCTGCTTTTTGAGACAGATGCCTTGCAGAGTATACAAGAAAGGGAAGGCTCAGCTGGAACACCTCACACACAGCTTGAAAGAAATAGCATTTGACTACACCATGATCCTCAACATCATTTCATAACAATTCTGGCAAAGATTTTCCCAATTCTTATAGAATTCTTGCCTTCAGACAATAAGACTTCTGTTGTTGTCTCATTTTTCTAAAGGAGACTTCTGTGTGATTATACCCACACGTCCATTGTATACACTAAGTAGGCTGGATCCCTATTGAGCACAAAGGAAAACTCAGGGTAGGCAGTGGAATTTTGCTATTTTAAATTAGCAGTAGCTTTGTCCCATGATGTCTAGTCAACAGATATGCATCATTGCTAATTGGCTGTCCAGTCTCATCTGTCCATGGTTGAAAGATAAAAGTGTGAAACAAACTCCTCTAGGTTTTAGGCCCAGAAGAGACTAAAGTTCAATTCATTTTCATGTGGGTTTTTTCCAGTGTTTTCAGAACTTGAATACCAAGCAGATTTCCCCAGAAACCTTGCAAAAAACGTCCATAGGAAGGTTTTTGTTTTTTTTTTTTTTTTCCCCAAAAATGAATTCACTGTCGCCTACTAAAAAAAGAAAAAAGAAAAAAAAATTAAAAGCACCCTGGAAATTGCAGATCAAGAATTTCTCATTTGTGCTCTGCAATATGCCAGCAGTTAATGACATTACAGTGACTTAAGTGAGAGGTAATATGTAAACAAAGAGAACAGAGGGGGAAGGAGAAGAGCCTAGTCTGCATTGAATAACAACAAAAATCAAAGTGAAATCAAATCAAAATGTGCTAGCAACCTCTAATTTTTGTAACTATTACAGAACCCAAGTACTCCTCTGCTGAAGCCAGGACTTTTGATTTTCCAGATTTTCTATTAACTGTACCTGCCAATGATTACTTACAAAAAAAGTTTTTGTATACATACTGGAAGTATATTGCACAGGGCAATTACTGTCCTACCTCAAGTGTGATTTAGCAGAGTTCAAGACATGAGCAGATATACCTTGAAAGGCCATTCCTGTGCTCTTAGAGCACAACAGTGCAGATGGTGCTTAACATCCCTGCACTGTGCTGCCTGCACACAGTTCTTGTTTACTTTGAACAATGATTTCTAACTCAAAGCTTCAGAGCCAGCCCGTGCCACTTTCTGCACCTGAGCTAGGACACCCAGTTCTCTACAGCACTGAGCTACAGAAGCCATCTTGAGCTAGCATGGGTATTACCTGATTTCAGAAGTCCTTTCTGTGCTACTGTTCCTTCCTCCTCCTCCTCCCAACATCTGTGGGCACACAGCTGTGGGTGACACTCGCCAAACACACACAAAACAAACACAAAAGAGCTCTTTTTCAGCTGATGCATAACTGAGTGGAGGCTGAAGGGCTGGGGCTCACTAAGCCTGGGGAAGAGATGGCTGTGGGGGTACTTATCAGCCACCTGCCTGGACCAACAGGGCAGTGATAAAGGAGATGGAGCCACATGCTGGCATCAGTGTGTGGCAGAATAAGACACAATGGCTAGAAGTTGAAACAAGAGAGGTTCAGGCTGGAAATAAGGAGCAACATTTTCCCCATGAGGTCGGGCAGGCAGTGGAGAAGGTCATGCAGCTGGGCTGTGAAGGCTCCATCACTGGAGGTTTTCAAGAGCGGCCTGGACAAAGCCTTGAGCAGCCTGGGCTGATCTTGCAGGTGACCCTACTCTGAGCTGAAGGTTGGACTAAATACCTCTTGACATCCCTTTTAACCTAAATTACTCTATTGTCCTTCAAAAAGAAGTGAGTAAATTAAATGGTTTGGTTTATATGCACACCTGCCATTGCTCTGGTACATTACAACTATGATCTCAGGACAAAACAGATATTGCTTCTTCAAAGTACTCCTGCTGGTGCGTGCCTTGTAAAGGCAAAGGCTTGAGTGTCCCCCAGCCCCTTTGCACAGGGAGCACACGGGGAGCTTTCAAAAGACCAGGCTGGGCCATTTTGAAATGTGCGGAAGCTCAGGTTGCTGTCAGACACATGCTCACCTCTCTGTATCTCAATGCAAGATTTTTCTTGTATTTGGCAGGCAGTTATGTCGTTTGTTGCTGACAAAACAGAATCTATACCGGTCACAGGCAAAAACCTCAGAGGCTTAATTGTTTAATGGAGAGATTCTCAACAAACGCTTACCTTGTAACACAATAAAAATGCATTTTTAAGGCACCTTTGAAATACCAATATTTAATAATGGCCTTCATACGAAAGGTACTTGCAGATGCCTACATACCGTTTCAATTAAGATATAAACAGACATAAAACTACTTAAGCAGAAAATACTATGTATTTTTGAACAGCTCATAATTTAAGATCATAAAACTGAGAGTGACTGTGGGGCTCAGAGCCTGTCACTGGTTTGAATTCAGATAAATGTCAACAAAGTTGACTGTCTCAATTCAGTCACTCTCAAGCTATTCCCCATCTACATTATGGAGACCATCACCACTCTTCATATCCTTGCCATGATTCTGCACAGAAAACCTTGAAACCAAAAAGCCAGAAGGCAAAGTGGTTTCAGGACCAGACCAAGACTGAAACAAAACCACAAGGGAGACTTGAATTAATTTTCCATCCACTTTATTTATTTGGTGGATAAACACAAGTCTTCATTTTCCAGAGAGATGGACCCTGACCACAAACACGTTCTTTGGTGGACCTCAAAATAAGCGAAAGGCCTTCTTTTTAAAGCCTCAGATCATTGTTGTTAGTGGTTAATGACAACTACTACAGTTTGTCACTCTTCATTTTTACATATATACAGTGAATGTATGTTTAAAAGGAGGAGGGGGAAGCGATCCCACCCAAGTACATAACATAATCACCAGTTATGCTCAGGGCATGTATTAGTCACTTCCCAAAAACCAAACAACCCCAGTACCATTACATCCATCACACTAAGGATAGTTGCAGGTAGGTGTGTTGACTACCAACACCCAGCGGGGGATCAAAAGCTCTTGCCATCTGACCTTCCTTTCCCTGGCAGTGAGAAGAGGCTCTGGGGGTGCAGCTGGCTTCAGCCGCCCCGGTTGGAGGTGGTAGGTGCTGGAGGACGGTGGGGGCCACCTGGCTGGTCCCCCCTGCCACTGACTGCTGGCATCTGAGCTGACTCCATGCACTCAATCAGATAGGTTAAAAGAAGCTTTTCAAATATACACCTGGGGATCATACACAGCAGCACAACTATGTAACTGAGTTAGATGTAACATGTGAGGCAGCCTAATACCTTTGAGGATGAGAAAATTACTGCTCATTATGCTAAGTAATGCCTTATATCAGCATGTAAATAACTTTTCTTTGTACGCAATCACCAAAGACTTCTCGACAGAAACTTAATATATCTGATTTGTTTATGCATTCCTGTAATTTAGGGCAGAAGATTTTACACTGAAACTAGATATGAAACTGTGTCACTAAAATTTTTCCGAGTTACGTGTTAGGATCCGTATATATTCATATTTATACATACAAAACAGTGTTACATACGCTGTCTCTGTGATGGGCTGAATCAGATAATATGTTAAATATAGAGCTCTATACTGTATTTTACAAGGGATTTCACTCCTGTCCTTATTTATGACAGCCATAGTTTTGGTGCAAAATTAAAAGTTAATTTTGTTTTTTGTCCTTTTGTCTTTTTCCTTATCAGTAGTGCCTCTGAGGCATGCTAAAGTATGCCAAAAGTGACCTTCAGTTTACTCATATCATCCTGACACAAGTGATTTAGCCTCCATACTTGTAGGAGTAAACATAAGAAACACCCACTGACTGACAAATATTTCATCAGAATTCAGCCACACATTTGCTCTCAGGCATAGAGGGGAGGGTGTGTAGATGACGACCTCATTTAGTAAGGCATCATCATTTAAGTTCACCATCATTATATGTACACTACTATTACCTTTTGCACTCTCGACCTCTATCTCCTTGTCTTCCTTTAAAGGTTGCTATATTTTGTGGCCTCTTCCACATGCAGCTGCCATGCACTAACTTAGCAGTGCTGTGATTTTGAAGACGGACACAGATCTTCAACCAAACCCGATGAGGAGAAGATTTTTTCCATTTCTCAAAAGCACTCCCAGAGCAAGCAGACAAGCAAATTTTGAGTGCTTAAACATACAGAAGTGAGAGAAATTACATAGGAAAGAGCACAGCCCCACAAACACTACCCTGTAGAGAACATGCTGATGCACACCAGGCATCTGGCTCTGCTGGAGCTTGTCTCTTCCAGGACAATAGTTGTACCACTGCTTGCAATGATCAAAAGCTCTAGGCCATTAAATCCAGTGGGGTGATCTGTGCACTCACAGCTATTCTCAGTTGGCAGTCCTGTGCTGGATTGGAGCTTGGAGGGCAGCTGAAACAATTTTTAATATGTTAATTATTTGTCACTCACAGGTTTCAAGGCCTGTACAGTGACACAATGGTAGTGGCTTCATATATACAATTCAAATATGAAAAGCAACAGAGATAAAAAAACATGATGGAGATAAGAGCTTTAGTCACTGACTGCAAAAACAAAACCAAAAAAACCGAAACAAAAAACAAAACACAAAACAAAACCCACAAAAACACACACAAAAACCCCCCACCACACACACACATACACAAAAAAAAAACCCCAAACAAACAAAGAGAAACCCAATCAACCAAACAAACAAACAAAAAAACCCCAACAACTCACCAACCTTAAAAAGGAAACAAAAATCTGGGATGTAGCAATAAGCTGAGTGAAATAGGCTCTTGACGATATAGGACAACTTTTTCTGAAAGAGTTTAGTACTCAGGGCATCAAAGAGTATATTCTGGGTTTTACAAGACAAAAGTCACAGCATTATTAAGAAAGGTGATTTCAGCAATACTGTATCACCCAGACCTGGGCTTGAAAGCCATTTTAAAAACGAGAAGACTATTGTAGCAGACACAGCAAAGGCCGTGAGGATACAGATAGAGAAGAAAGAACAGATGCACTGGAGACGCTTTATGAGTGCTTTAGTATAGTATGGAAAAAATAAAGCATACATAAAAAATAATAACAAAGACAACCTCAGAGACACCACATCCAAGTGAAGCTCAAGTCAGCTCTCAAACAGCAACCAAATAAAAATTCAGCTTTGGCTGCAGATGACACTCCCACAAACCTTTATCTGGCAATGGCCATTCGATGGAAGTGCACACCCGCACACACATTCCTGGGCAGAGTGCTGTGGCAACATTCGTTTGGATGGCGCCAAAATGACTGGATTTTTGAAAAGACTTTGTCATGCCCACAAGAAAATGGGCAATAGCTAATTCTTCCGTGCAGTTTGGTGACTTAGTATGCTGCTTACAGCTGCCCATGGTGCTGCGTTACCTCCCCTGCTGACTCTGCAGCAGATAAGGAACTGAACCAGCTGGAAGTGCCTGTTTGCTCCCAGCTTAGCAAGAGTGCTCCAGATGGTTCCCTAGACACAGAGTCAAAGCAAGAAGCTTACAGATTTGACCCACTGTCAGTTTAACTCCAGCTCCTCTCTGCCAAGAGTATCTCTCATCTTCTGGTCAAAGCTGTGACAAAGGGTGCAGAGTTTATGTGTCTTTCAAAAATGCCTTGTCATGTAGCACCTTTTGATCACAAACAATGGAAAAGAAAAATCCCATACGTTGGTGTAGACCTCTCTTTCTGACTCACATTTACCCACTCGCAAGCCTTTACTTGCTGTTTTAAATCTTGACAAGCTATTCTTGTTTTCACATGAGATCCATGTTTTGACTCAATGCTAAGGGAAGATTGTAGAAACATGACTTTGCTGCTCAACCTTTTGAGGAGCTTTCTCATTGAATTTTAGGAAAAAATAAATATTACAGTCCGTTGTCTGTTAAAAAAAAAAAAAAAATAAAAATCCTCCAAATATGAGGTAGATATTGGCGACTGGTTACAACAATACTACTCTAAGAAGACTCAGGTGACTTTGATTTACACTTAGTTTAGCACATTTTGAATAAAGATCTACCATACAAGGAAGAACTTTTCATTGCAAAATACTTCAACAATTTTTTCATTCACCAATGTTACGTGTTTTGGTTTTTACCGTATTATCAAGGGAAAACACAAGCTTGTGAAAAATACATTTTGGAGAGGTTATACCTGCCAGAGCCACCTCATCTAGCAGGGCAAGAACAGGATTCAAGACCTGGCCATGCATTTACAACAATTAGCAACACATGGCAACTTCACTAAATTAAAGATCACATGACTGCTTAAAGTATTTGAAGGACCCAAGGCTAAATCAGCTGATCCTTAAAGAACCTTCAGTAGCAAAGCCTCTCTGTTACTGTTTTGACATCAATATTTAGAAAGAAAGAAAAAGTCCTAGTTACAAAAACAATAGGTATGTAGATGCCAATTCAGACAGTGTAAGCATATACGTCAGTCCTGCTGGCAGTGTTTAAGGCCCACCAATGCATCAGAAAGTGAGGAGAACTTCAGCCTGTGAAGGTCCTTTCTGAATCAGGGCACACAACATGGACGCAAAGAGCCACTTTGAGTTTCGATACACAGCTGCTCTGGGAACACATCTGTCCTTGTGTGCGTGTTTCCAATCAACGCAGGAAGGTCTTCTGCAGTAATGGGACCTTCCTTAGGAGAACTGAAGTTGGAGTTTGGAGATTTTCTTTGTTTTTAAAACCAAAACATAGTCTAGACTTGTGTACTTGAACAGAATCCATTTTCTATTCAGTCAGGGATCAAAACCAGCCTGTAACTAATCTGTGTAATTTAACTTGTAGCTTCAGTTTTGACTATTATATTCCTACAACAAATAATTGTTTGCAGAAACTATTATCAAATCATGCTATGTAGCATATAAATCAAACAGAAGTGGAAGCAAAACTAATGAAGGACTAATAGCCAGCAAATTAGTCACTGAGCTCTATCCAATGCCTTCTTTCCAACACAACAAGGTGTTACATCTGAATAATGGTGATATTTTTCCCCTCCTTGTTTTGTTTTGTTCATTTGTTTTCCTTTAAGTGAGAGGTTTGCTTGATATATCGTCATCTTGCTAGTAAAAACATCTTTAATGCATTTTATATACACTTTATGCACACACTTGCTACTTCCGCCTTCAATGTGAAGACATCACCTGCAAATTCCTATTTTGTGAACACTTGAATTTCTGAATCGTTTCTTCTCCCTTTCTATAACACTTCCTACTCTCTTGCAGGGTTTATGCTTTCTAAAGGGCCAACAGAACAGCAAAAACTATAGCTAGGAATATTTTGAAGATATGTAATGGTCAAATCAAACTGAATTGCATTAAAAAAATCATATCGGCTCCATTACGAGTAACTTTTAAAAAATCAAATTCAAATGTGAAAGAACAGAATAAATTATATTTAAGAGCTCACGTAATAAATTAAAAATTCCAACCATCCTTATTAATACCCAGTTTTTGCTCTTCCTTCCATATTTTTTCCACCTGTTTTACCATGTATCTTTCTTATTTTCCCCCTTGCTGACCTACATACCTCCCTTTAATTAAATATTTATTTTTATAATATTTAATTAATATTTCCCTTCTTAAAAGCCATCTCTTCTTGCTTCCCTCTTTCTTTCTTTTGAACTGTTCTCAGCCCATTTTCCCATGCTCCATCTTCTTTCATCTCTCACAGGTTAGGGACTACACTGCATGGGATGGTTTTCAGACTCCTACTCCTCTGCCAGCCATGTGGGACCCCAGAGCAGGTGGCCTCGGCAAGGTGCCCTGCCCATGCTGCTCTCAGCACACTAGGCTGGCTTTTGGGTCAGGAGCACCACCTGTACACATTGGTTTCCTTCGGCACACAGGCAGGGAAGGAGCCCTTCTACTTGACCCGAATTAGTGGTGGAGCACCATGGGGGATGATGATGTGGGCTGCGCCAGCCCTGCAGACACAAGACTTGAGTCTCAGGCTCCAATTGCAAGACTTATTCTTCAAGTTGTTGCCCTGCCCTAGTTCTGGTTTCATTCTGCCTTCACAGAGATGTTGTTCTGCACCTTGTGTATCATCTCAGAAAAAGGCACAGGCCCTAGCAGCACCTTTAAGCTGCAAGCCCTCTGTTATTATTACATGACCCTGTAGGGACACAGGGAGCATCCTTCCTTGGCCCCTTGGACAGGGACTTGTTTCTCCCATAGTCTGGCATATATCTCATACACAGGGATTTCAGCTACTTGTTAATAGGGCATGCTCAGAAAGGAGGGCTGTGTGGCCGGGCCCACATGTGACCACAAACACCGCCGGCATTACGGCACCATCTCTGCTTTGCAGGGATACAGAGCCACCAAAGCTGGCACCTGCCTGCTGAGCATAATCCTTGGTAAGCCTTGCTAGTTTGCCTGGAACAAGGCAGAGGAGGTCAGCCCCTCTGCTTTGAGTTGACCAGAATTAAGTATCCTGTTTCTTATATCCCCCCCTCCCAGTAAAGGCTCTTGTAGACTTGTGAACGCAAGCGCTGTGCTATTTGCCACACTGACTTTGCAGGCAACAGTGTCAAGTGGCAGTTTTCACAAACATATGTATAAACTCAAGTGCACTAAGGCAGAGAGGACTGTCCTCATGATCAGACTCAGTGAAGGCCCTGCTATTATAGTTTGTCTATTTATGATATGTCCAAGTAACCTATCACCATGGCAGCTAAGCAGAGAGGAGAAAATGCTGCACACCAGAGCAGATCAGACAGCAGCGCTTGTAAGACATAACCACAGGACTGTATGTCACATCCTCCCCTGGCTGCTGCCATGACCCATTTATGATTTCCACCTGAAAGCTATACAACATGAAAAAGTTTTATTAACATACCCAAACTACACTCTTCAAAGATCTTACACTACCAATATAGGGAAACAAGAACATAAAAGCAGGCCAGAAAATGGCAAAATATATTTAAACTGAAACAGAAAAACAAATCTCATTGCAATTAACATTGTAAAATACACTGCAGTGAGCCAACCCAAGAGGAATGCACTCAGCTCACACAGTGCCTTAAGCAACTTCAAAGGGGAAAGAATAATACATTTAAAGTATATACAGAAGCAGCTCAAGGTTTGTCATCAGCACAGAAAACTCATAAGTGGGAAAACCCACAACGGATGGCAGCAGAGGTTAGTCCGTCCTAGGCAGGTGTAGGTCACGGCTCTGTTCTGCGACCTGGGGCTGTGGCTCTCAGCCTTCTCGTTCCCTCCCGTGGCTTACTAAGCCTGGTAAATCCAGCCTGACTCCCCACAGCGAGCGTGCTTCCCTCACCTTGCTGGCTGCCAGCGCTGATATTTTAAAGCAGGCAGCACTGCTGCAGGTGGCTTTTTTAGGGGTGGCTGTGCTGCTGCAGCAGTCTGCTGCCTTAAGCAGGGTGCATCGGTTTTAGTGGTTTAATTCAGGTTAACAAATCTCCCAGCTGCCCACACTTAGTGCGTATTGTTTTACGTTGTGGGGCAGTCTCAGAGTAAGAGAGGTGGACTGATTTTGGACAAAGTTTAACCGGAGGATGTGTTCCAGAGGCTCACCCAGAGCACTTGAGCTGCTAGCAGGAGTCCAAGCTGCTCAAGCTAGTCCAAAGCAAAAACCCCCAGAGCACACACAGTTCACAGACACTGACTCCTCAGTACTCCTGTTTTCTGCACAACCACTCCTCTTGTGCTACACTACTTGTCTAAGTCCAAAGTCTGGGGTTGCCAGCATATATATCTGGAGAGAGATAATGTCATGGACAGTGCTTCTGCTTCACCCTAAGGCAGTTAGACAAGAATTCACTCTCTTCTCACGTACAACAGTGCCAGTACTGTGAGAATTTGGTCCAAAGTCAAAACCAGAGGTCAGAAGGCAGGTGCATCTCAGGAGGGAGAGAAATACACTAGAGCTTTCAAGTTCTCTCCAGCTTATTGACTTAGAGTTGCGCTGCTTTTTCCTTTTATATGCATCAGCTGTCTTAGGAACAGACTATTGAAGATGCTATTATAATATTATTTAATATTTTCGTTGGCCATTTCCCACAAGGAATGCATGATCTGACATCCAGATGCTTTGGTAAAGTACAGAACAGTAGTGACCCATTTCTGGGTCACAAGTAACCAAAGAGGTCAACACTAGCATTTTTGAACAAACAAGTCAGAAAATGCTCTGATTTGTCTTCTTAGAGATCACCTGGAAACAACTAAAGTCTAGAATTATAGTGGGGTTTTCTTTTTCCACATGATTGACTTTTTCCTTGTGCAGCAGCTGAAGAAACCGATCTATGTTGATCACACTTTCATATAAAATTTCAGAAAGATCCTGAGGTGCCAAAGGTCTCAGGCTGTTCCTACAGCCAGTGGTACTGCAGTTGCCTAAGCAGTTCCATTGGAGTGGCCCTCTCTGCCCCAGGCCTTTCGCCACAAACAGGAGATATCTTAACCCTGATCAACCCTTGTTCCTGCCTCTCTTACTAGGAAAAGGGATTAACTGGTGGGATAATCAGACATTGTTTACTCTTCTCTAGCTCATGCAGAAAAAGATTAAGGCCAAGATTTTAGTAAGTGGGAACCTAAGGTTAGTAAGCCCATGCTGAAGCACTTAAATAAATGTCCTGATTTTTTTTTTCTTTTTTTAAATCACTGACCTCCCCGTTGCTCCCAGAGGCTTGACTGTTGCTCTGTGAATGCATAGCCTCTCATAATCCAACCTTTATATCTTGAGCCAAGATTAAAAGTGTTACTGGAGTAAGAAAATTAACCTAAGGAAGAATTAAAAGTTTGCAAAGAGTTAAGAATAGGCAATAGCACTCCTATAACAGCAAGTGAGTCAAAACTCCAAGCAAAGCAAAAGAGCAAGGAGAAGGAACAGTGAAATATTAAATGGAGTTGCTTCTTCTATTTGCAGTTTAATAATTCAAGAACTATATTTATTTATTCATACTAATTGACCGACGGAGTTATGCTGTGGAATAGCTGAAGAGAAACTAATTGCTGTCTCATTTTATTTTAATAGTATATGAAAATGCAGGCTAGACTGGAGACCTCTTCTCGACTTGTACTGATGTTATCTACCCTGAGACACTGGCAACTGTCCAGGGACTTGCCTACACTGATATTTAGGACTAACCTTAGGAGTCAGATTAGGTGATTGTGCCTTTGGCTATAATGGGCCACAAATGTGAAGCTCATTTCTTTTGAGATCAATCTTTCCTCCTTTCCATTTATTTTTTCCACTTAGGTTCTGTTATCATTTGCTCAGTCTGTGTGAAGGGGCCTTAAAGTGGATGTAAATGAATTTTGCAAAACCCACACAGGACCCTTTAATACCATTGGAGTAATTGGGGCTTAACTGCAGTGAATCCTGAAGCACACAGTCTAAATACAGGCATTCCCAAGCATTTCTACAGTCTCATAATTAACACTCCCACAAGCGCAATGAGACAAAAAACGTGCCATACGTGTTCTGCGGTACAGTCCTCTGTCAGCTTCTGATCCTTCAGCGTTTTCTCTACACAGTTTCCATGCTCTCCCGATAAATAGATTGATGCCATTCTCCTTGGCGCAGAGAGCCCTTTTTCATCTCCCTCACGGTCCTCAGGTCTGGTACCCCTTAGTACACCCCTCCCTCTATCCCATTTCAGCCCAATTCTCGCACACACCCGGCCTCTTTCATTAGCAGGAAGGCTGCTCCTGTGGCTAATGATGGAGCCTGTGTGCATGGCAGCTCTTCTGCTCAGCCACCCCCCTGGGCTGGGGCAGGAGCTGCCCCCCACGCAGGCATTGCCCCTGCCAGGGTGGCACAATGGGGAGCAGGGGGGCAGGCAGAAGGGCAGAGGCACAGGCACTGCACCACGAACCTTGGCAGAGTAACAAAGAAGCCAAACCAAAAATTTGTCAATATTCCAGTATCTCAAGTACACTGGTAGTTGCAATATTATGGATACACCATCCAAAGCACTGGAGAAGATTCACCCCCCTTACCAGAGCAGCATGCATGTGGCACTGTCAGCAGCATATGGCAGGACGTGAGAGCCCCCAAGTATTCAGAGCCCAGCACATAGGCTTGGTTCATCCTATATAGCTAGAAAACAAGGCACTGAACCAGCGCCCCGGCAATTTACATACCCTTTGCATAGATATAAATAAGCTGAGAAGGTGAAAGGCAACAGAGAGGCAGGTCCTTTTAGTGCAGATCCTTTCATCTTCCACTTTGCTAAGGACAGACGTAAAGGCAACTTACCATCCAAGTTGTGCACATTCCTCCTTTGAAGCTCTACCTTTCTCCTAGCCCCAACTTTGCCATTTAGCACTCTCATTACCTCCTAAAGCCTGCTCCTCCCTTCAGTATTTAGTCCCTCTTTGGAGAGGCAAGTGGTTTCCCTCCCTTCCCAGGAATCTTAATTAACTTTTTTTCTGAGTGTTTGTTTCCCCTTGCCCCCATTCAGACATACCAATACCTTCACTTAGGTTTGTTTCAATGCTTGCAAGTTATCTTTAATTGCATTTTTATTTTGTATAGGTCACCAGCTGACCTTCATACAAAACATTGGACTAGATGATCTTTCAAGGTCCCTTCCAATACCTAACATTCTGTGATTCTGTGGTTTTGTGATTAGAATTCAAGTATTCAATTGTCTGCACAACATACCATGCAGAGCTACACCTGTACTGTTATATTTGACAGAGATGGCACCTGCTGTTTTGAACAATGTCGATTCTATACTTAGAAAATCTAGCAATGACTTCTGCCCCTCCGTATGTATTTGCATGATGCCAAATCTTCCTCTCGTCTTTCCAGCTCTAATACTTCACTGGCTGAGCCAAAAAGGCTTCCCTTGTTCTTCATCATCGTTTGATTTCCCTGAAGCCAACAGATTCACATCAATCAAAGAGATCACTTCATTAGAACTGCATCTCATAATTTAAAGATGTGCAGACCTCTTCTCGTTTGAGGTCCAGACAGGACCTGGGGAGGATGGATGTACATAGGCTAAGCATGGTCTGTGGCTTTGAATTTGAGCTTGCTAGTTCAACAACAGCTCAGAGAACAGTCAGAACAAGCACAGGACAGCCTGTACTCCTTCATGTAAACTTGCTTTTACGTGTATCTTATCACTCTCTTGGTTTTACGCACGTCTTCTCACTTTTCTCCTTTGACCTCAGGGAACCTTAGCAACCTTCCCCCGGACTTGCTCTGACAGGAGACCTCTACCTCCAGGGCCCTTATGATACCAATGATTGGATGGAGAGTCTGGAAACTCATCCAGGAGGCAAATAAATAACCTAAAATCCCTCCTACCTTTGCCTTCTGCTAGAAGTCTTAGCAACAGCTCTCTCCCCAAGACCCCAAAGACCCTTTTGTTGGCCTGGGGGCTGCGGACCAGCTCTGCAACCTTACCCTGGGTTGTACCCAGTCGTCCCATTCTGCGGCTGGCCAACAAAGCTTTGACTTAAAAGTCCCTGTAAAAACAGTCAACAAAAATAAGTAATTAGGAGTATATTTGCTCACAGAAAGCAGATTACAAATTACCCACATTCAGCACATGGAAACAAGATTATTTGTGACATAACAGATTGCTACCATTGTAATCCAGAGCCTGTAAACACTTGTTAGTTGTCCACAGGCAAATGCAAATCTGTGTCAGTGTAGCTGTTTTTAGGTAGAGGTGATTGCGAATTATCAGATGCTAACATCTGAACCCTTTTCTGTGCCACTAATACTGTTCCCTGAATGCTTTCCCTGCTAACCTTAATCTGAATGTTGCCTGCATCTTTGATAGCCATAGAACTGGGTCTTTGGGAAATTATTTTATAAACCAAATTTAGGCGATGTAACAGTGAGTTGGAATTTGATAGGGAAAAATTAAGTCTAAAATAATATTAAGCAGCAAATCTAGTTAAGTTGGCCTTCATTCCAAGAACCTGTTGACTGTATTATTAAATGATTTTAAAAAAATAGAGTTAGAAATCAACACTTTATGACACAGTGATACTAGGCATCTTCAAAAAGCAAGCATTCCACACCCTCAAGTGCACACTGCCCATCTCTTGAGAACAGAAGATTCCAACTTTGTTGCCAACAAGCTGATAAATGTAGAGCCAGTTCCTCTTCATTTTACAGAACCACGCTTGGGCTCACCACTGTAAGTCTGAGAACAGTAGCACTTTCTTACGTTTTCATTATTTAGGCTTTTTAGAAAATTTTCCACGACACCCAGAGGATGTAGGAACATGAGAATTATGTTTCAAGTCATGATTTAGTCACAGTGAAACGCTCACATGGCATATGCGTTTGCGGAAGTAATGGGCCATGAGAAAATGCCTCCTGCATAAGTCCCCGAAAGGCTGAGTGAATTCCTTCAGTGTCAGAGCTTCTGACACAGAGTTATCTACAAAAATGGTGTGAGAAGAGTAATGGGCAGGAAGGTCACAGGCAAAACAAGAGTAAAGTCACGTTCTGCTGCAACAAGTGCTACCTAGCAAGACAATATAGTATACTTGCCCTCTTTTAAGAGATTTCTCATTTACTTGCTTGATACTAGTTTTATGACATTGGTAAACCTGAAGAGGCTGAAGTAACCCCTTCTAGAGAACATAAAAATAATTCCATTGCTCGCAACATTTTTGGATATTGCAGGTATATTTCAGTGCATACTTTGAGTCTCGTATCACCATTGGCTCAAGAACAGTTCAAAACTGACAAATGTGTATTTCTTATTTTCAGAGCATGTAACGCAACTGATCCCATCTGGAAGCATCTCAGCAAGGAATATATTTTTCAGCTACCTGAAGGATTTCCCAATCCTGAGCTCACTCTTTCTTGGCCTCATCCCTGGTGCAGCAGATGCCAGGATCCTCATGGGGCCAGGGGGGTGTCAGAGGGGTGCCATGACACATGGCCGCCTCTCTCTGTGTGGTGGCTGGTCACTGTATCTGTGCAGCTGAACCAGGGCAGGACCTTTCTGCTGCTGCCCAAGGATTCCCCTCTGCGAGGAGGTTTCTCCCAGGGCCAGGTTGGCTGGCAGCAGCAGGGAACAGTCCCAACGTGCTGTGAAACTAGGGCCGTAATATGTTAATGCGAAGACTTTTTCCAAGTAATCTTTACCATCTGTTGTCTCACACTGATGTTAGTATTAATAATTTATGGGCCTTCTCTTAGGGCTGAGGAGGAAGCAGAATGCTAAGCTCTAACACAGAGACAGCATCAACTTCTTTTTTTTTTTTTAATGAGATTGATGTTGCTCTATATGATATCCTCACACAGGGAATATATGGTGCTGCTCGGCTTTCCGTTGCTGTTGCTTTTGTAAGTCTTTTACTGAAAATAACAATGTCAAGATATTTATTTTATTCCAGTTCCTCTGTTGCTTCTTTCCTTCTAAACTAAGGCACACAGCCTATCTGGTACATCAGGAAAGTGCATGTAAAGGTCAGAGGCAAAGCATAAGCTAACAATATAAGTCATATTATGGGATGCAGTTACTGCCAGGCAAGAACAGACAGGGTTCCTCCTTCTGCTATCCAAGGGACTGCTAGGCTGAAGGAACATAGTTGTGCTACCAGTTTAAGCCAGCAGAATCTCCTTGCTATATTTAACCTTGATCTCCTCAGAGACCAAATATGCAAATCACAAAATGTGATGCACGGCAAAGGCTGCTTTCATAAGGGAGAGCTAAGTTGTAGTCCCAAACAATCAAATCAGCCTTTCCTACTCACAGGGCTTCGCTTTAATCCCTTATTAACAAG
Source organism: Patagioenas fasciata (assembly GCF_037038585.1). NCBI lineage: Eukaryota > Metazoa > Chordata > Aves > Columbiformes > Columbidae > Patagioenas > Patagioenas fasciata. The sequence goes on along the minus strand of NC_092520.1, from coordinate 79,002,322 downwards.
ATTAATAGCAGACTTACAGTTCATACCATCTTACTCCCCTTTTACACAAACCAATCTAGCCGCTTTCACAGAGGGACAGGTGGATTAATAGTCTTCGTCAAAAACTACAGTGATAATGCAGAAAATCAGCCAAAGGAAGGGATTCCAGGGTGAAAACAGACAGCTGGAAGATTGCTATCAAAACCATGCAATGACTTCACCCGCAGATAGAAATGTGAAATGCGTGGGAGACCCTTCTGCTTCTAAATTGAAAAACAAAACAAAACTCCTGAAAGATAAACAAGTACAGTAAAGGAATAAGTGTCCCTATTAATAAATGCTTACCAGAGGATAAACAAGTAAAGGAATAAAGAACCTGTGAAGCTCAGAAATGTGGAGGCATTTGGTGAAACATAACTCCACTAAGAAACGCAAAGCTCTGACAGAGTGTTATACAATCTTTGATTTCTTTTAATAACAGTTGAAGGTCAGATGCCACAGCTCTTCCTGGAAATCCTAAAAAGACTGGGTGGCTCCCCAAGTTAGAAAGGAACTGCCACATCGTATATTGTGCAACATATAGCTACTGACTAGCATATATTATATTACCTCCAACAGCTGACTTAGACCCAGTTGTCACAAAAGCCTTTCGCACTCGGGCAGCAGCACGTAGCAGTCACACACAACCAGCCCTGGGGCAGCAGGACCCCGGGCGGGCTGGGGAAGGTCGGGGGGGTCAAGCCGATTACCTCCACCAGCCCCCCCTTTCCCCGCACAGGGCTCAACGGGGTTACCCGAGTTCACAGCGAGCTATTGACATTCAGCGGCATTGCTTACTCATTACCGGATCAGCAGGGGACTGTCTGGGGCTAAAAAGTTAACCCTTCCCGTGCCCTGATTATTGTGTTTGGTTGGGTTTTTTTTAATTCTTTTTTTTTTTTTTTTTTTAAGAATATGAGCGCCGGGGTGAGGGACCCGTAGCCTGTCCAGGCTTACCTGGGAGCATAGAATCACGGAATAGTTTGGGTTGGAAGGGACCTTCCAAAGTCATCTCGTCCAACCCACCTGCAATGAGCAGGGACATCTTCAGCTGGCATGGGGGCAGGAGCCTCCTCCAGGAGGGCGAGGGGTGATGCGCCATTGCTGGGGCATCTCTGCTCCCTGGCAAGGGGTAGTAGGGAGAGGAGGAAAGGGAGAAAGGCAAGCTGAGTGTGCCCCAGGTGAGAATTCTCTCTAAAAAGGTCGGAAAAATGACACCCCCAGCCAATTTTCATACCATCAGTTGCTCACTCCTTCCTTACCCCTGTGTTAAGTTAAGCAGGGGTATGGGATGTCCAACGTAAGATAAAGCAAATTTCTCACTGTGACCCAGCACAGGTGTCACTCAGTTAAGATGCTGTCTTCCACTCTCAGTTTTGCAGATGTTTGTGGAGTTGTTGTAAATCTTGTAATGACAATTTTTTTCTTAATGACTCAGACCTTGATTATGTGAAAACCTCAGTACAATTTTAAGATCACTTCCAGCGCCTGTGCCTTCACCTTTTAGGGTCCGTTATCCAGATGAAGTATAAAAAGGCTCCAAAAGAGAGGGGATTATTTTTGGTGCCTTGTTGTCCTGTTAAGGCAGTGCTACAATGGCATACTAATTTACATTTCTGAAGTTAAATAGTCCTCTAATATATAATCACAGCACACTAAAGTATTATTATTATTATTATTATTATTATTATTATTATTATCTTTAAAATACAATAAAAATATGTTGGTAGTATGTAATAAAAAATTGTTTTCTCCATTTTCCATCAAGTGAAAGGCCCCTCTGTATAAAGAGAAACTGTATCATTCTGTCACAGAGAAGAACAGATGGTGAATAACAGGTATGCGAAATGCTCATATTACTTTTCTTTATTTCACCTTTCATTTCATATTGCATGGCAGGCTCAAAATGAGGCATTGAATTCAGACCCAGAATTTGGTGGAGGTGAATTTTGCAAAGCTTTAAATGTTAGTCCAATTTCATAACATTTTGAGTGTAATTTATACACACCTCAAAATGTGCAAGGTACTTAGGGGTGCATCAGAAGAGACAAAGATCTTATCACAGCTTATAATCACAAATGAAATTTCAAACAAACAATGAAATATAAGTAAGTGATGAAGTTTGTTTGCATCTGGCTAATGCCTTCATTAATCTTTGTTAGTAATTTCTAATGTTGAGAGTGGGGAAGGTAGGATTTATAGCTCTTTTCAAAGAAGAGCCCATGAAAATTAGATGGATTTGGCCAGTGGATCAGTTCCAAGAACAGGGAAAGAAAAGACAGGACAGGATCTTTGAAAGTAGTGAAGTGTTTCTGCAGATGCAGTGTACTAGAAGGAGATACAGAAAGACACTAAGATGTGTGTGTCTAGGAAGGCAAGAGAGAAAGAACTTAAATTTAATAACAAGGTTAGCAAAAGAACTTGAAGAAGAATGGGATATGATCCAAGTGAAAATTAGGATAGAATTGAGCTTAGGGAAAACATCAGGAGCCAAAAAAGAACATATCACTTATCTAGAACTTAAAAAGTGCTGGCATATTTGTTTGTTGGAGACAGTGAAGAAAACACTACTGTGTGAATTTTAAGACTGCGTGACAGTGGAAAAAGCTGGATAAGAAACACTAAGACAAAAATAGAGGATGAATTTTTGAGTCTAACTAACATCAAGAGAAGAAACTTGAAAGTGCTTGAGTTTTGCAGTTTGTTGACGTGTGGTTTTCTTTCTGCAGAGGGATACTGAGGAAGTTCAGCTGCTGAGATAAAGGTGAGATGCTAGCAACGCAGAGTGGAAATGAAGAAGTTAAATCGCTGAGTTTGTAAAGGGTAGTTGAAGATGTGGAAGTGTATCATAGCATGGGAATGGAGGAAAACAAGAAGCGTATGGTATTTCTGAAAGCTGGAGAACAGGTGGTTTTCAGGAAGGGAGCGTGTGCAGTCACCCTAAAATGGAAGGGAGGAAGAGATCGCTGGTGACTTTGCTGGTAATGCCGTATGGCCTTTCTATGGACAAGAGGGAAGAGAAAGTAAATATTATAGGGGGAGAAAATTGGCTGAGTAGGGCTAGACTAAGTGGGATTTTTTTTCTTTTTTTTTTTCCTCATTTTTTTTTTTACATGTTTAAGACATATGGAGGCAAAGAAAGGAAGCATATGGAGTGGCACTTGAAAATGGAGCTGGGGTCAAGAGAGATGGTAGGGGAAACAATAACATGTTTCAGAAGCAGAGAAGAGTGGCTGAAGATGTCTCATTGTTTCTTCATGCTCCTCCATCTGTTAATATCCATCTGTTGTTTTTTGTTGTACACTCAAATGTCAACTGCAGTAAATGTTTAATATAAAATGGGTAATCATGTCTCCCTTTCTCACCCATACTTTGAAATATATAAAAAATTATATCTTCCACACAGCCCTGGAAGGGTGGGGAGGACCCACTTGTTCTCTGTAGCCTAGAGCTTGGTGATTAAGAGATGCTGTTCTGGGAAGCGAGAAAGGTCAGATGTGAGTCCATAAACCTGAGAAGGCCCCTGAACTTGTGAAGGGGGGACCTTGAAGCCCATCAAAGTACTTAATTACTGCCCTGTTCTATAAAAGGCACTGATATCATCACCAAATCCTAAAGGAAAGGTGTAACAGGAGAATGTATACGGGGAGAAATATTCACTACCTCCCTGCAGCCCGGTGCTTGATACCAAGGATGCCCAAGAGGTGAGGTGTTGAAGATACCTGCTCTTGGTGGCCGTCTGCAGGCTGCTGTGTCCTTGGTGCCTTGATTGCTTTGAATCAAAGCCTGAGCCATCAGAGCACTCTGCTAGATGGATGCTGATGAATTCAGCTGGCCTTTGGTGTAGGTCACCTTCTGCCTTGCAGAGGTGGCTGGCGAAAGCGTGTGCTGGCTTTGCAGTCACCTGCTAGCTAAGGGGAAGGTACACCTTTTTGTGCTGCTGGAGAGGCAAGGGAGCAGAGCATACAGGAGGATGGCGATGTGTGGCATATCCCTAGCGTGATCCACTGGAACCACTTGCATCTCACACACATTATGGGAGCAACAGAAGTCCCTACTTGGCTTTCACTGTGGGGGGCAGGCACTTGCCCATCTTCCGTGATTACTCCTCCATGGTAAAGTAGAAGATGTGCCCCCGCATCACCATCAGCTGGCAACAACCCAGTAAGAATATCCACCCCACCAGTCATTTTCCCACTTGGCAAAATGCAGTGATCGTAGCCCGGCTGCTTTGCCGAGTAGCAGTGTGGAGCTGAGTTGGTCCCTCCCAGGTCACCGGGGATCGGTCTGTGTCTGCTACATCCCGCATCTGCAGTGACGTATCTGTAATTATGATTTTCACTGTTATGTTTGTGATATTAGAATTTGTCTTGCTCTAGCCAAGACTCCTACTCTTCGTTCATGCACGAGCCTGTCATGCTATACAATTACAGTGGAGTCAGGGCCTGATCTGTACTATAATTATAACTGAGTCAGTTACAACAGACTTGTCTCCTGACCTGGTTCTGAAATAGCACTATATTTTTTAAAGCAAAAGGGATTTTAGGTGTATTCTTCAACCATGATAGTGCATTACGCTCCTCTTGGATTTAAACTTGGTTCATTTCTGATAAAGCAATACTTTTATTAGCATAAACAGGAAATGGTCCAGACTGTCTGTTCATTAACACTTACTGAGTCGGCTTCAAGCACCCTCTCTGAATGTCAGATACTTCCCGCTTGGATTCCTTCTCCACTTCGTGTGTTTGCTACTTCCTGGCATCCTTTTCATAGAGTAATTCATCGCGCTGGAGTTACAATGTTGATGTTGTGCTTAGATACAGAGTGAGACTAGTTTGGCCAGTCCTGGGTAATCAGGCCTCTTAACAGGGAAATGCATTTAAATAGGTCAACGAATCCTACAAGTCTCTGTATCAGGAATTATCAGCATTGCAGAACTTGCAGTCAGGAGAGAAATTCTCCTTCAAACAAAAGTTCATTGATTCCGCTAGAGCAGTGACTAACATTTCATTTACATCTACATTTACATTACCTTTCATGGGTTGTTGGGGGTCTTTTAAACTGGAATAAAAATTATGTATTTATTTTTTTTTCTTCATACACAAAATAATATATTTGAAATTAACTGTACAATCTTGTTAAAGATAAAAGGGTGCTCATCTGATCTCCTGTCTCCCAAACTGTAGGGGTACTTCTCAGTCCTTATTTTTGCCTTGTGCATTTTTCAGTGTTGGAAATACTGTGACATGTTGCATTACAAAGCTAAATCAAATCACAAATGGAAATCTTCTTCCTTTGCTCTATCCTTTTGGCTTTCCTGTAGGAAGCCCCTAAGGAAGCCAGAAACATCCATCAGGAGAACCTCAACCCTGGAGATTAACAGTGTATACCTGTAGATACAGGAGTGAAGGGAAGGGACAACTTGGGGTGCGAGAGGTAGAGAGGCACAGTGAAGTGTGATGGCATAGGACCTGCCCACAGGAGAGTCCCTCGGTGCTGCTGGGACTGATGCCTTGGCAGCTCCTGCAGCTGGGGATGCAACCCATGTGGGTGAAAGGAGATCTGTTGCAGGCATAACCACACCATCTCCCTCAGTGACACTGGTGAAGGGGACAAATACACCCTTCTGTCACTATCACTAAGCCTGTGCCATGGAGTTTTTGAGCGTAGCTTGGACAAATGCTTTCTAGTTTCTTGTTGTTATCAGCTGATGTTGCCAGGGTGGAGTTTTTCAGCCAACACCCGCCTTTGCTCTGGAATTCATAATAAGGATTGGTGACAACTACAAAGATGTATGTCTGACTTTCAACCCATTTCCCCAGCTGTTGGTCCAGGGTGCCATTATATGGTAGTATTTATAATACTGAGATCTATTTTGGATTCCTAAGGCACGTAAGTATGATCATGAATACACAAGTGTGATGCACTTCCATCAGCTACACTTTTTGTCAACTCCACTTCGTCCTGTATATTTCTTTTTGGGCAAGAGCTCTGAAATTGCCAACATTTGGAGGATAAAGTCAGGCTTTTTGTTGACAGTCCTCATTTTGCATTCCGTTCAATACAACTCATGCAGAAGAGATTCAGAATAAGCCTTCAGGGTAAGTTTAACTAAAGACCAGTCCTGTATCCAGATTCTAATGGTCGAGTTTGCTGTAAAACATGTGCCCCTTAACATATCTCTATGACATTACTTAAATGTACCTTTCTTGGATAACATCTATTTGAGGCTGTTTATATCTAAAAAAGAAAACAAAAAAGTGGTTACTCGGAGTAAGTGTTTAAAAAATGGACTAAGACTACTTTTATGAGTTCACCAGTATAAACAGAAGGGCTGTAATCTGTCCATGAAAGTAGGTATGCATATGTTCAAATGTTTATAATATACAAGTTATTAGAAATTAGATTATTTTGCATGGTGCTGTAGTCCATTCTTTAACATGCATGAGTGTATAAAACAATAGTTTTTAACTTGTGCTCCATTAACTGCTCTTAAATGATGTGTGAAAATGAACTCAAAAAGCAAGCCTGTTGTCATTAGACTCAAATCTGTTAGACATTGTTTGCACCTCTCTCAGGAAATGTTTAAAGGTGCTGAAAAAAACAGAAATGGCTGAAAACCTTTGGTTCAGAATGTAGACACCATTACCTGTAGATACCACCAGGTTCTGTGGAACCAAGAATAGGGTGACTGGACTCTGATCTTGGGAAGATTATTACTGTCTGTTGGCCAGTTTTACATCCTTCATTTACAGAATACTCAAATTGCAAATAAGCATGTTAAAGCTTTGTGCCCTGGGACCCCTCACACCTAAATGCAGCTGGATGCAGCTGCAGTCCTCTCCTCCAACCCACCTTTCAGAGCTCTGGGGAAAGCTGGCCATGGGTACACAGGGGTGTCTGCTCATCCTCTTGATCTGTTGTTTTCTTGTAGTTCCCCCACTCTGTCTGCCCAGGCTTCTTGTGTCTCTTCAGGATAATCAGGTAGTATTCACTTGTCCTTCCTGTGTGTGCAACACTTTGCATAATGGAATACTGATCCATAAAAGGGACTGCAGTAAAGCAAATAACAACCACACACACACACACAAAATCCTTAAATTGTGAGTAGGCTCGTTGAAGTCGCTGTATAAGAGAAACACATGCATTAGTGTCTACAGAGCACCTTGGCATAGTGTGGAGCTACATGATGCCGTGGGCTAACCCTGGGAGCTTGTCATCTCTGTAAAGGTGATTTCTTCCCTCCTTAGCTTTGATCAAGTGTATTTCAAAACAATGCAACACCAAATCTAAGCTGAACAAAAACTTTTCCCCTCTCCCTGGGTGCTGTGGTTCACATGAGGTGCTCCCTGTGACAGCCCTTTGGAAACCTTGTCATTGCTGCTGACGTCGTTTCTCCCCCCAAGCCATTCATGTCAGGACCACAGTAATGTTTCTTAGGCTCTAGTACCTATTTAAATTATAGATCTGGAATACTGCTGGCTCCCCTCCAAATCTTTGATCTAGTAGCTGTTTTTAATGATAAATTACATATGTTTAATGGCTCAGCTATTTTGTTTAGTTCCTTCAGAACTTTCAGATGAATAGGCTCCAGTCTCAGTGATTTATTGCAATTTAATTTGTCAAGTCGTTTCAGCACTTTTTCTTATGCTCCTCTGACAGCAGTTCACCTTCACAAACCAAAGATAGGTATTTCCCCATTCTCCTCAGAGTGAAGACCCACACCAAAACTACTTGGCAACCTCTGTGAGTTCTTTCTCCTCTTTGACCTCTTTTTCTCCTGCTCAGCTCATTAAATTTAGGAATTTTCTCACAAGTATCCTGTGCTCAAATCCTTTATCACCACATTGGTATCACACAATCAGTTTCATAAGCTGATTGATCACTGTAGGTACAGTTTTTGCCTGGATTTTTCTAGAATCTCTCCACTCTACATTTAACATTTTCTTTTTTTATTTTGAGTCTACTCATGACTGTTCTCTTCCCCTGATTATTGCCTGAATCTGTTTCATCTGAAATACTCTTTCCTGAGCATGGATGATCAGATACCCAAAATTCCAAGTGAAGTTCCTGTATCAAAGCCTGTAGGGTATTTGTCTGGTTTCCACTTGAAAGTTCTCAATTTTTAAGAGATTTCTGCTGCTTGTTCCTGAGCATGTGACCTCACAGTTGGTATAATTGAATTTAATCAAATTTCTCTTACTCTGTTTTTCATTTGTTTCTTTCCATGTGATATCCTAATAGTTCTCTGTATTAACAGTATCTCAACATTAACATTGTGATCAGGAAATTTCATTTGTGCATTCCTACCTGTGTGCCAAGATCCTTAAAGAAAGATTGGTAGATTTCAAGAGCTTTCCTTGCACCATTCTCCTGCATTCTCATGCTTTCTGTTTTGACACTCTTTAGAAAGGTCCTGAATTATATCAACAATATTGCTACTAACATGGGCTTTTATTTAGCTTAACTTCTTATATGGCAACATATGAAATAAATTGTTACAATCTAGATACAAGAGTTGTATTGTCCCTTATATATGTATACTTAATTTATCAAAGACAGATATCAGAGTTGCTTTTTGTGATCCTCTTTTGGGACATCATGAGGATGGCAATAGAGGTTTCATCCCTTGTTTACAATTGCTCTAATGTACCTCTACTAGCTTGCAAAAGCCTTCATGAATTATTGAGGTAACAGTAACGCATTTAATTCTATAGTACCATCAGCAATTCATTATATTTATTTTTAAGAAGTCTTAAACTAGATAGGTTGCTCTATGTGCTCAATTTTTCTTCAGCATGTGGGCTTTTTCAGAGCTATATGTGTTTTTGAGATTGCTTCTCAGTCTCTGCAGAGCTTTCCTGGCCAAAGGAACACTGTGAGTGCTTTGTGTCACTTTGCAAAAAGCAAATGTGTACCCTGTTGTTTTAGGCTATAGCCATTTTCCCCTTCATTTCCTAATTCTTCTGTTTTGTTGATCTGGGATGTGCTGGCTTTGGTGTGACTGTACTTAAGTTTTCTTAAGCATCCTTCAGGTTTAATTCCCCTGCTTATTGATTCAGACACTTCCCTGAAGAAAAAATTCCTAGTTCAAAAGCCCCGAGGCATATCCTCCTTTTTGGGAACACTTTCACCAGAAGGACATCAGTCTTGCAGACCACTGTCATTGGAAAGTTCCAGGGGCCCTGCAGGAGAAGTTGCACCTAGATCATAAAAAACTACACTCCTGACCCCCTGCAGACTTTTAATTACAACACTGAAGAGTTTAATCAGTTGGGTGTCACTTGACTGGGGAACCTTCTGGGTGACTAAAACTATGTCAGATGAGGTGACAACAGGTAATAGGTGTGAAATGCCCTGGCAGCTGTGAGACATTTCTGAAAGGAGCAGATTAGCGACTGAACAGCCAAATGTTGAATGAAGGGAAAGGTGATGGACTGAAGGGGAAACAGAGGGCAAGGGGTGCTCTACAGACCTTTTCCTGAGAGCATGAGATGAACCGTGACAACTACATCACTGGTGCCTTGAAGTGTGATGCTCACTTCCTAAATAAGCTTCCTGTATAACTTGTTTGCTTTTAACTGGACATTGTAGAGATTTCTTGTCAAATGGTCTTCAAGAAGTTTTCTTAGGAAGCCACCATAATCTCTTTTGTATTGAAGATTCTACTCTTTGCAACCCCTTTGGAAATATGTCTTTGAATCTTATTTTACATTTAAAGATTGGGGAGCAGGGGAAGGGATTTTATTGAATAGACCCACAAGTGATGTAATAGGAATTGGGAAACTTCAGGAGAAATGCAAAAAGTTGATCTTTTGGTTAAAAGCTTTCATTAAAACAGTAAAGAAAACTGCCAACTGAGTCAACTTCCAACACTATGTTGTACAAATTACTCTCTGAGGTCAAGGTATTTCACAAAATCATTCCCCTCCTTTCATGTAATGATCATGGTCACAGTGCAAATGCCCATCTGAGGTCTAGAAAACCATCATTCTTTCAGACAAGCATCACTGTATGTCCTGCCTGTGTGATGTGGGACTGGAAGTATGTTTTAATTTTCACCTCTGAAGCCTTCAAGGGAAACTTCAGAAGGTACAAAGGTCCCTTCAGAGGAGTGGAGGTGCATGCTGTGTTTTTCCCATCTATCAGGAAGTGGGAGGCATCACAGAAGATCCAGTCTGAGATCCGCTGCAAGGCAGGAGGTCCTTGTCCTTTCTTTTCCAGTTCTCTCCTACTGGTTACACCTCAGAGCAGCCTATCAGTGTCCAGATTTCTCTATTCCTTTCCCATGCTATGGCCCTTGTGAGCACATAGATCCTACCCTGCTCTGAGATGTGGATTTTTCCTGTTGCCATGCTGGATTCTGAACACAAATGACAGTGAGTGAGAAACAGGTGAGAAAACATTTTGTTCATCTACCCACAATAGATAGGTATACCACAACATAGCAGAGATGCCACAAAATGTCACATTCCTAGTCACTTCACCATGCTATAACCTCTGCCCACTCCCTGGCTGCCAGGTAGGTGAAAAGATCTGGTTAGAAACTCCAAATATCTGAAGAACAATCTCCGGCTTATGAGGACCTGAAACAGCAAAGGTGCAGTGATGCTGTGCCATGGGAATGCAGCAAATACCTCTGCCTCACAGGAGGCTGGAGCCAGGTGTACGAGTCCTATTTAAAGCCCAAAATGGGGCAGAGGATCATCTGCTCCTGGAGCTGGTGTGCTGATGGCTCAAGGTGGCTGTAGTCACTGCTCTGGGATGGGCAACGGGGATCACTTGGGGTTCTGCCCCTTGTATGTCTCCTCATGGTACCATTCTGGCCAGGAAAGGGTGAGGCAGAATGTTGCACGCGCTTTGCAATGTGGGAGCCACTTCCTTGACCTCTGTTGGGTGTGTGTCTTTATTTCATGTATTAAAGCATGTGTGCTCTCACTGACCTCCAAGCAGAGGACATCTTACTTCAAATGGAGACTTGCTCTTCCTTGCATCCAGGCAGAATTTGGGAAGGGAGAGTCTCTTTGCTGTGTAAGTTGCTATCCAAACACCACAAGGGAGGTTTCCTAACTAGGAAAAGGAGACAGAAGAAATGAACCACCATAATATAGATGCCCAAGGCCATGTCTTACATAAACCTCTCCATGACAAACCCTTTCTTGCAATGTTGCTGGACAGTGTTTATATTCCAACCTTGGAAAATAAATCTTGTGTCATGAAACAGGAAGTAGTTTAACACTTTTACCAGTGCTATCATAATGAATTAATTTGATATTCATGGGAATACCACATGTGCTTTCCTAGGTGTTCTACTACCATTTCACTCTCAGTAATGGGCACTTAAGTCGTACTGATTTTTCCCCAAAGCCACATAATGATCTATAATATTCCTGAATAATTGCACTTTAAGTGGAAGCTAACAGGGTTGACTACTCCCAGAAATATGTCAAAATATTTTTACTATTTTAAGTAGGAATTTGAATATTAACAGGGCCCACCAATACATTTAAATATGCAGAAAAGTGTTACAAAAGAAATTTCTGGAATATTTTCTGAAGGTTAAAAAGTCCTCAAACATTTTTTTTCCTGAATAATTTTTATAACCATCTGCAGAGTAGCAGAATTGCTAAGTTGTGTTAAAGAGAAAAAAGGAAAGAGAAAACCAAGTACAAGCTCATGTGGTACAAAAAATGTAATTCTTTAATAGTAGCAAAAAATAACTTCACAATCTCACTTATGCCACTGCTTGAAAATAATTTTGGTTGATGTTATATGCAGTTTGTAGGGAAAAAAAATAATTAAAAATCAATCATCTCGTTTCTGAATGGATAAACTTTGCTGCCTTTCTCATAATAGCTATGCTACCTTGCTTTGTATCTACAGGTTAGCCCTATTTCAAGGCTTGAATGAGTGCCTCTTGCAAGGAGGTGTTATTGCCCAGGATGACTCCAGCTTGCTTTGCAGAGCCTGTGGGAATGGAATGTGGTAAGGTGGTGCAGTGCTTGGGGGAGCCAGGTTTCCTGGGGGGGCTAGGGCTGGACCCTAGTGCAGTGCTGCTGTCATTATCACTTAAAAGAATTAATCCTATCTGCAATTGCTAACTTAAAGATTAACTAACACAGTGCAGAGCTGGCTCCTTCCCCAGAGCAGCCAGCGGGGGCTTGAGCCTCATCACAGGACCACGTACAAAGCAGCAGCTGTGCAAACATCCACTGCATCAGCTCTGCCCAGGGTCTCATTAAAAACCTGTTTGCACCTGTGAAAGTAGGTATACCTGGTGTATGCACTATGGGCTCCACAGGGCATGTCTGAGGTATTACACCTGCTCTTGAATGCAGTAGAAGCAAGGGCAAGAGGTGGATAGAAATTATGTGCTGTGAGGCAAACTGCAGCAGGCCTGACAAATCCTCAGGGGCAGGAGCTCTACTTCATCTACGCAGCTTTTGCGCATTGGCCACCATGGTGTCACCAGGGACAGCGCAGAGAAATTGCTGTAGCTGTGTCCTTGAGTCACCCCCAACTGTCAGGTTGGATCCTGAATGTGAATGAGCCAAGAGCCATCCTGTCATGCTCACGTTAATGAAAAGGGGGAGGTCCAGGAACAGGGCTGGGTAGAAGAAGTAGAGTAGGACATCTATATCCTCAGGAGGATCCTGTGGTTCCAGAAGGAACCACCAAAGTACGTAAGACTCCTTTAATTAAAGGATTTACCTGTAGTCTCAGAATGGAAATTATACGTTTTGTTGTGCCTAATTGGGTGGCTGATCTCCAGAGTCATAGCACCCACTCCTGAATGTACAGTGAAATTTCTATGTGCGAAACTCAACACAAACCAAACTGCTGTGGCAGCCCCGTAGCAGAATATACAGCAGTACCTAAGAAACATCTGAGTTTTTCTGATTAAGAATCGTAAAAAATGAGGGTGTAACCCTTGCTCATGCATTATTGAAAGGACTGCAGCGGTGCTCATGGGATGGCAAAGTGTGGCTGCTGATGAAGCCTGGGAGGCCAGCAGGTGATTCGACAGGGAGGGGTGAGGAGGCTCTGCCTGCTGCTGAGCTTCCTCACACAGGTGGAGGATGTGGAACAGACAGCATCATCACAAAATGTGCTGCATCCCATTAGGGATGCCTGATCAAAGGGAAACACTGGAGGAAACTGACAGTTATTCTGGTGGTTGCCTTGTGTTTCCTTCTGCTTTGGGTTGATGTTGGATTTGGGTGAGCAGCAGCTCTCCTCTCCTACGAGATCCTTCGTGATGTAACATGCTGCCTCCCTTCTGAATCAGAGCAATTAAAAATGTATGCATCCAATCCACACCATTTGAACAAATTAACATCTTCTCCTCGAGTCTTCTTCACCTCAAAACATATATACTCTTCAGAAGGCTAATTAACCCTTTCCTGCTTATAGCAGTGTTTTGGAGGAACCTCCAAATTTGAGGCATCAGTAGTTATCAATGAAAAATATTTTCAGGTAGAAGTTCCCCATTAGCTCTAATTAAAAACCAATGCTGGTAACAAGCCTTTGCAGATGCATTCAGAGGGAGCCCCTGAAAAAACAGAAAATTGAGACTCTCGAGTCGGGATCCATGTCAGATCTTGTCAGGTGTTGGGTTTAGCTGGGTGTCCCCCTCTCCCAGAAGAGGCCATGGAGATGGGGTGGACACGCTGTGGTTTCTGCTGCACAAACTAAAGTCTAGCAAATTGAAGTGACCTAAGTGACAATTTAAGTTAATAGGTTCGGTTACAAACTCTAGTGGTGTAATGCCTGTTTTCCTGTGCTTACCAGTGAGGGTGGCAGTAACTTCCAGGACAGTGATCAGGTGGGCAGCTGGCAGTGATAACCTCTTCAACCATCTCTGTTACATTAGATGGGAATCGAGAGTCCCAATATTTTTTTGCATCAGTCGGTGAAATAAAATTAAATTGTTAACAAAGCAACTGCCCTTTTGCAGTGTCTCTACAAAAATATCCCTGAGTGATGGTCCTTCTTGAAGGGAAGTTCTGTTAAACCAGATAAGAGAAATTCAACTCACGGCAATTAAGGAATCTCTTCTTGCTTTTCTAAGGTTTTGGAAAACTCGTTAATGTTTTAGACTGCACGTAGACTGGTAAATTCTGTTCTCCTGCATACTGCTTGTACCTCCAAAGCAAAGTGTTACTGAAGGCTCTGTCTTCTCTGGATCTGAAATACAGGTGCAAGAAAAATTTTGTCTTTACAGACTCACTGTGTGAAGTATTGCTATATTTAAGCAACCTTTTAAAGCTCTGTTTTTCCCCTCATCTACCTTTGGCTCTACAGTTCTGCAGTTCTATGACTTGGCCTACAAGATATTAACTGTAAACTGGAGCCTTATCATACCTTGGAGTAATGTTCAATCCTTGATGAAGCTATTTTGGTGAGAAGCCACTCTTCCCAGCATGTGTTTTGCTGTTGTAACATATAGTGATAGGGAGTAGACCACCAGTCCCGCACCATTAACAGCAGAGTCGAGGAGCCTGGAAGCAGTTCCCAGTGTACCTGGTTGTGTGTTCAGCTTCAGTCTGGGAACCTGCTCTCCGGTTTCTCTGAGGGGGAAATATAGTTGTGTGGGCTGCATTGTGTCTTCTCCCAAGTAGCAAGTGTACAAGTAGTACAAAAGGAAACAGCCTCAAGTTGCACCAGGGGAGGTTTAGATTGGATATTAGGAAAAAATTATTCATGGAAAGGGTAGTCAGGCATTGGAACAGGCTGTCCAGGGAAGAGGCGGAGTTACCATCCCTGGAGGTGGTTAAAAAGCATTTAGACAAGGTTCTTAGGGACATAGTTTAGTGCTTGGTTTAGGTTATGATTGGACTCGATGATCTTAAGGGTCTCTTCCAACTGAAATTCTGTGATTCTATGGGAGCTGCTGTACCATGGAGTCTAAGCAGCTGTGGAATGGGAGGCCTGTGTGGAAATCACAGTGTTCCTGTGTCTTGATGCCTGTTGTCCCAAACCTATTTTTTATTGTGACACCTTCTCCAGCCAAATATCCTTGACTCAACAGATCTAAGCAATGCACTGCAGATCTATACTCCCCTATTCCTGTATGCATCAATTTAAACACTGAGTTTAAGCTGGAGTCATTAATGCTGTATAATCGGAGTTCTTAAAAATAAGAGAGCTCAAGACACACCACAAATTTCAGTTTTCTGCCTAATCAGTGCACTTCTTTCAACTTTACAAACAAGCATATTTCACTACTACTACTTTAGATGAGAGCCCCCAATATTATTCCTATATCAGTCAACTCTAAACAGAGGACAAGATGCATTGCATTCTATATAAAAAATATTATGCAAATTTAAATGCGAGTCTAAGTGGAAAACATGTAATTTAATTTTAAATTAATAATAATGTTAGACTTTTTCCTATTAAGGTACATTTGCAAGTTAGCCTGAAGAAATAGTAGTAAGTATCTCATCAGAGCAATTCAGTGCTCAGTTGACAAAACAGACAAATGCAGTACTTTCCATTTCACAGCATCATCAAAAGAAATTACAAAATTCTTTGCCACTATGAATCAACAGTTTTATTTAAATGAAATGTTCCAGTTTACACCATTGCCTTGATAATTATATTTAAGGTAAAGAGAAATATCAAAAATATGTCAACAATCAGAATTAACAGTTGGGCTAGAAATGCGTGGTTGTGTTTGCTTATTTTTTTCAAGTCAGTAACTGAGAAATACTTCATGTGAGTTTGGAAAGAGGCACAGATGTCAGCATGAACTCCAAAACTTGAGTTTTCTGGTCTCTGATCCAGTCCCTGGCACTTGTCAAAAAACCTGAAGGGTTGCTTTACATTATGTGCTTTACATTATGTGCTGACGAAATGCACCTCAGTCACAACCCTTTTTTCTGAATCTTTCCCCTCTCCTCACCTGCAGATGTCTTAACAGCAGCTGGGAATCCCCAAAGACAGGAGCACTCACGAGAGTCTGATTCTTTGACATTCAGGGTAGACAAACAGCTCCAAGGATCTGGGACAAATAGATCCGAAAGCTGGGGCTGGGCATAATACTGAAAAATTGCTTCACTTTGGGCTATTCTGCCTATTTTTACATGTAACATGGGAGTGAGAACTAGATTAGGAGGCCTGAGGGGTTGAATGGATTACAAACAAAAAGTATTAAGCTAATCACAGGAGTCATGTTCCTTACAGGCAAGGATGAACTAATGGCTGGATGTTCTTTTGTCGCCGTATTACAACTGCAGAACAGTAAAACAGTCTAAACAGGAGCTGCTTCCAAGCCAGGTCTGCTGCATTATTCATTTCCATAAATTTTATAAATATAAGAGTTGCTTAACATGGATTGCTTGTGCAATCTTTAGATATACTCATAGAAAGGGAATTCAAGGTCAGCAGTCCCCGAAGGCTGGCAAACTATTTACAAGTTTGCTATTTATAAGGACTCGTCTGGGAGTCCTAGAAGCAATAAGTTCTTAGGCAGGTGGTTTAATTTCAGCATGACACAGAAGAGATGCTGTTTCTTTATCAGTGCCTAGATGCCATTGCAGTTCTCTCAAAATATATTTTATTATCCAGGTTCTAGTGTTTTCAAGCTCACCCCTAACCACTCCATATAACCTGAAGAACAAAGAGAGCAATGAATTTCAATGCAGCAACTGTTCCGTGCAAGTTCTAGAATGTTTCCAGGGATGACAAGAGTTAATCAGAAGTTTAATGATTAATATAGAATATTAATCAATTGACCTTGGGAGTATAGCATGACATAAAACAAGAGGCTGGAGGATTCATTGCTTTGCCAGAGAACACTCTCCAAAGAAAAAATTATCTTTTCTAAGGAAAGTGAAAAGTAGGGCATACTGGTTTCTGCAGACCAGAAAAAGCGCACTGCTTACTCTCATATTAGGCTTTGGAACACTCAAGTGAGGTGGAAAATGTAGAAAAAAAAATGACTGAACTGTAAACATCGCAAACTCAAAAGAACTAATGTACTACATTCAGATAAGCCTCCCATGTAGAGAGACACTAGTTTCTCCTTCTTCAGTAATGTTACCTACGAACATGTACATTCTGTACCTTTTGTTCTTTTTGGTAAGTGGACGGTACACCCTAGAAGGGCATCACTCATTCTAGGAAGTGAATCTTTAAATGTCATCTTGTCTGGCTATAGTACACGAAAGCAAGCTGTGTTCAGTGCTCTTGATCTAAGAGCATCCATTTTCTAAAGCCAGTTCACTCTTCTCATTTTTGTAAAACCAGAAAAAAACATAAGCTACATGATTCCCCCCTCTAAACAAACAAACAAACAAACAACAAACCAAACCTTGAAGAGGCATCAGGACTTGCAGATGACTTAATCTGCCTGTTATAAGTTTCAGGAAAGGATATATTTCTAAAGCGCTCCTGCAACGCCCTGTGCTTCTTTCAAGACGACAGTTTGCATTGTGCTAAGGCGGCGGGGAGACAGTAAACAGAAAGGGGAATGTGATACAAATGCTGGCAAAAATCAGGGAAAGCAAGGTGGGAGCAATATCGCTCAAGCTGTCAGATCTGTGAGCAAGCCTCGTGAACCAGCTGAGTTATGGCAAACTCCTGCTATGAGGGAATTGCGGTAACTGAGCCTTGCACTCAAGCATTTATAAGGGTGTCCTGGGATAAATAAAGGCGCAGCCTCTGTAAACTCTGCAGTGAAAACAAACACCTTTGAACCAAACCAGTTACAAGGCTCTATAAAGCATGGGCATAGCTGATGTTAATTTAAGATTTGTGTCTTGGTTTTCTAGATTGACAGCAAGAATCAGAGTCCTCTTGGCTGGCAAGGAGTTAAATGCAAGGCCGTGGCCCGAGCTGCTGCAGAAAGGCAGGGCTGGCGTTCCTGCAGCGTCCCTGTTAGCATACAGAGCTCTCTCGGTTTAGGGTCTCCACTGGAATATACAGCAAAATAATAAAACCTCTTTGATTCCTAGGGAAAACCCCAGCCGTCTGGGGCCAGGCCTTCTTTAAATGGTGATTGTATTTTGTCAGATAAAAGACATTCAGCTTATTTTAAGATCATACCTCATGCACTCAGACACAGCTATGTGTCACATTGAGCCTTGTTTAGAAGCCTGGTCTGGATTATAAAAGCATTTCGGAAATCATGTGCTTATCAGAAGTTTGAATCAGACTCACTGTCTATAACCAAACTCAATAATCAGACTCTTGAACCATGTAATGGGTTAGCAAAAAAGCAGGGGACATGCAGGGAGACAATGATTTAGCAGAATTTCACTCAGCATTCAAGCATGTTAGCATGCCTGAAAATAAGGGATACATTATTAATTAGTTAATGTTTGCAAAGTATTTTGACTCTGGAACGTGCCAAGTGTTCTTCTTCATTAATTTTCAGTAAATATATGAGTAAGCAGTATATGTAATAAGGACAAAAAATGTGGTAAGTAGACAAAAAACCTGAAAATACACAAAACATTTTAAAAAGAAAGATGCTATTAACATGAAAAAAAAAAAAAGTGTTCAAACCAGCGGAGTAAATATTGTGATGATGCAGCTAGTTATCTATTAACTCAGCAGTAATGTAGGGACATGCCCGATGGCAATGACGATCAGTTGAGACAGCCAACGTCCTACAAGACCTGTAAAGCTGACCTCTGCCACCTTTTCCCTTCCAGCGCTAAATTTGGCACAGCCTGTACTCAGCAGACCTTCTCTTACCTTCTGGGGCTGCCTAACGCCCGTTGTAAGAGTTACATGTGCTTCTGCAGCTTTAATAATGTCTGGAAACCCTCTTCTAGATGGCGGTCACAACCCCTGACTAACTGCAGGGAGGTGGCTGACACCAGGGCCGACAGGACAAGCTGCTGCACGCTCTTCCCCTCCCTGGTCGTTCTCACATCCCCATCTGTTCCTTTCCAGTCTCTCAAGTGGGAAATAAACCAAGTTAGAGTCAAACTGTCAAAGTCATAATATTCCAGTGGGTTGAATGTCACACCAGCAGAATTCATGCAATCCATATTTCATTCTGCGCGATAAATATGCAGTCATGCACAGATCTTAGAAATCAATTATGTTTTTTCAGAAAGGCTTGGAGAAACAGTAGGGGCACTTCAGCAAAATTATTTCTTGCCTTCTCTTCTAATGAAGTAACTTTTTTACTACTAGGATTGCAAAGTCTCACTTCCTGAAAACAAGTGCCCAAGCCATCTGCTCCTGCCCTTAAGTCAAAGTCATGGTCCTCGGTTTACAACATCATACTTGGAAGTTTATGACGTTACAAATACAGGATTGTCACTTTGCTTGACAGCTAGCCAATAGGATCAAATGAATTAAGCAACAAGCCGTGTCCTTGAAATCTTTGGCTGTAAAGATGAAGACCAAGTGGAATCCTTTCTAACTGAAAGGTGTTAGCATAGCCTTCACAGGTGGTTAGTATATCAGAAATTTGTCGTAAGCTCTGTAAAAACAACTAGGAGCAATCTTGTGGCTTTCTAAACATACATTTAATGTTTATTTTAAACATATTTTCTCTTCATATGACAACTGTTCTGCACATGCAGTTATGTATGTGCATTATAGTTTTTGACCTAGGCTAAGGGACCAGATGATAAATCAACTTATAGGGCCAGATACACAGCTGATGCAAATTGACTTTACATTAATGCAGTCAAGGGAGCTATGCCAAATTTCTACCAGCTGAGGTTATGGCTCACACAATGCACTTCACATGCTGCAGGATTTTCTGTGGCTGCAAGTTTTATCATATATGGAAGTACTGAAATTGGTGGGGAAACACCTATTGATCCCGTGGTGCAGCGTGTGGCCCTAGTGTGTATCAGTGGAAAACAGTGTGACAGGTATTTAGTAAGAGTAGTTTGAGGCCCTTCAAAAATGCATAGAAAGTTCATCAACTGGAAGAAATCAACAAAGCCTTGTTCATTTTCACTGTTTAAAGGTCTAGATGTGGGTCTGCATCCCAGTCGTCTTACTCCATCCAACCAAAATCATGTCCCTGCAGCTGTCCCCATTGACATTTAAAAAGTATAGGATTTTTCACTGCATTTTAATGAAGCAGCAGACAATTTGGGAAAACATAGCATGCAGCAACTCGAGGCTGTTAGAAAGACATCAGTAATCTCCCTGGACAACATCACCTACAGAACAGGGGGATACCGTACAGCAGTAAGTGCAAACCCAATATCAGCTGATCATGGAGGCCAGTTTCAGGAACAGACGTTGAAAGGTTACAGGCTGGAAGAGATTTTTCTGAGGGGTTTTAAGCAAGGATGCTAGATCATTTGCTGTTTCAAACTGCTTTTAAGCGACCATCAACATGTTTTCCCTTAAAGAACTAGATGTGAGTATTAACAGGAAGTATTACCCTAATTTGACCTATAAGTCAAAATTTCTCTTTCTAGAATGAATCAATCCACTCTGTTATTATTATTTTGAGGGGCTCAATTAGTTTTATAGAAGAAAAAAAATATTTCAGAATAGATTTAATTGCCCATATAAATTCATAGAAAAATGAAATAACAGCCTTTAGTTATAATCCCTACTTTAAAAGATAGAAAGTCTGCTTTGTTTTAGGAAGGAACTTTAATCAATCTTTTTTTTGTGAGAGATTAGAAATAACACTTTATTTTGATCAGAAAAATATATTCATTCGAACAAAAATTTAATGAGTCAAATGCCTATAGCTATTTCTTGCACAAACAGGTTTGCTTTTCTGGAAATAACGCAAACTGATACTAAATGGTAGGTCACTAGTCTGATGCCGTCTTGAAGTTTTATTTGATGGCTTTGATGTAAAGTCAAGCTACAATGCTGATGCCAGGGACCAGAGGAGGACAAGATTCTGGTTTTAGGTTTGACTTTGGCTCCAGTAAAATTTAGTTGTGATTCACTTACCAAAAAAGGAAAAATGTCCTGTTGCAAAGTGTATGAGAGATCTTTTTTTCTCTCCAGCCCTAATATAACTATTGTTAGTTGGCAGGCACTGTACTAGGCCAACCAGCACAGAATTATTGCTATTCTCTCTCTGTTCTGGAGTGTCAGTACTGGGTCTGTATGTGGTGGTATGTTTTCTAAACAGAAGGAGTAAATATTTTAAAAAGTGAAATGGGAACCTAGTACTCCTTGTGAAAATGTCTAAAGTTCTTTGTTCCTTGAAACTCAATTCCAATTCACTTCTGAAATGAAGGCTCTGTGTTCCTAAACGACTGGGGGCCTTTAAAATATTTTACTTAAGTCCTGCTCTACTTGAATGTTCCTCTGTTTCCTACAAAGCTGAATTCACATGGGTCTCTTGTAGCAAACACCAGCTTTAAGCCTTTTTATAAAATGGTTATATTTGAATGGTGTATTTAGCAACCAATAGGCAATTCTGCAAATCCCCTAATGTCTCAGCCAATGTCATTGTCTCTATGATCTGCATGCGTGACAGATGTGTTGAATGCATCAACATTTACAATGTTAGTCTTCTGTGGGCATAGGAGGTGGAGTGTGGGATGGGCTGTCCTCAGAGCCAGGGTGGATTTTGTTCTCTCTGAACAGTAACCAGCTTGGTGCTGGTCCTGAGCTGTGACTGGTCTCCAAAATGCTGCAAAATGGTACAGCATTAAAATAACATTAGTGTTTCATGCACATGATACAAAAAAAAAAAAAAGCATCTATTGCAAGCATAGAAAAAGGAGAGACTAGGAAGGAGATAAAGGAAGAAGGAGGAGGCTCTTTTTCTCCATCACAAGCCACCCAGAGAATATCTCTGTGGGTTATTTATTTCACATTATGATATCTGACATATCAGAAAACATGAAAGGCATTTGCAAGCCTAAGACAAAAAGTAAAATGGTGCTTGAAAATGATTCTTTGTGAAGGCTTATTTTTATTTTGTTACACATGAGACTAGTCAAGCAGACAGGTTTATTTTAACTCCGTAACAAAATTTAGTGACTGGAGACAAACAATTGTCTGCTATTATCATTCCTGCTGCCAAAATTCATTAGGTTCAGGAACATCAGCTAAATCATGTGCTAGAAGAGAACACACAGCTACCTACACTACTGCTGGAGAAATGACCCTATAGTCAGCATAGTACCCACATACATCCAAGAGACTACATGGCCTATTAAAAAGCAAAATAACTCAGACTGTAGCCTTCCTACAATACACTGTAGCTGGTCTCCTGCTGTGGCTGCACGTTTCCCTCTGCAGTGAAAGACCTTGCTGTCTGTCATGAACCTTGTATCCAGCTCAGCTTTTTAAGGTCTGTACTTCATCAAAAAATAAATGCATTCGCTAATATGCTGGTCGTTGGTTGCCAGCCTGAGAGAAGCAGAAGGCTGTCTGGGAACAGGACTTAGAGTTAAAGGTGCCCTTTTAATGTGAGTTAAACTAATTTTTTTCCTTCTGAGATCTCAGCTGTGGAGCAAGGAAGTTAGCTGGAAAAGTCAGCCTGGCCTCATCCAAATAACTCGCTTTAGAAACATGGGCCCAGATCCTTGGGATCTGTCTGAATCACAAAATTAATCTGAGTAAAAGAAAGTTGTTTAACATCTTTTTGCCTTCTGTTCTCCAAAGTAGTCAGGGTCTAGTTTGGCTAATGACAACTGAAAAATGCAGATAGCTCTGAATGGTATTGATTCCTTCCTTATGTGCTTGGATTTTTTCCAGACACTCAGTTACAGCAATTTTCCACCATCTTTGCATCAGAGAGATGCAAAGCAACAGTGGCATAATTTGGATCCCAGAATATGTCACAGACAGTGGGCTGCATGCATGTTTGTGGTGTCTTTGACTTCTGGGTAGCTGGTGGACTTGCTGAGCTGGAATCTATTGGAGTGGAGTATTTTGAAATCCGCTGAACTTCCTTTAATTCAAGCAAAGTGAATATATAAAAGTAATCAGTTAAAAGGAGCTCTGTTTTTATAGTGGTTAAAGAAGAAGAAAGGTTATCTGGCATTAAACTAGTGGTTCTGGAGAAAAGCTGGAGAGTTGGGTGATGTCAGCTCTTGCAAACCTCAAGAGGAATCAAAAAGGTGTGCCTGAAGGGTGATTCAAACTCCTTAACGAATAGGGCCAAGTTGTGGATCCACCAGCTACCTACAGAGATATGCTGAAAATGCCTGGCTTGCCAAAAAGGGCGACAGTAATGCCTGCTGGAGCAAGTGATGAGCTGACGTGACAGGTTGTGATGGCAGTGGTGGTGGACTGTGGGGTGATATCCAGCTGAAGACACTCATCAAGCTGGCACCACACAGGGCAGTGTCTGACACTGAACCCTAGATAACCTCTTGCTTGCATCCAAGTGGCTGGGTGGAGGCCAAATGGACACACAGAAAGGGAGCCAGCAGCTGGGGTAAATAGATGGAATGTGCTAAAGCTGTCTGTGGGTTGGTCTCTGAAACTAGGAACCTAAGGAGTCATAAAAACAAAGAAATCAAGGTCAACTTCTAGGTCAGGAGATGTTGGCCAAAAAACTGGTTTACCCCAACAAAGAAAAATAATAACCCCCATAATGATATCATGGTAGGGCTGGATTTATTCCTTCACAGAATTTTCAGTTTTGGCTGTTTATATATACATACATGCATTCATGTAAATGTATATATTTGTATTTAAGTTTGAATTGCACATGTCCCAAAGAGACATAAAAATAATCAATCAATTAAAAAAAACCAAAAAGGGCTTTCTGGCTCTCACCGGTAATCTTGCAAACTCAAAGAATATACAGGACACCAGACTTTATGAACTGCCTCTAGGATTACATCTACACTGTGTGACTGATGTTTCATGCTTACAGTTAAGAATAGTTTAAAAAATTAGTGCAAAAATTATACACCCATTTCCATCACACTATAGATTACAACAAATACTCTGTATTTGCCAGCAACCAAGGCTTTGGAACAGCTATTAGCAGATGCTGACTATATAATGATGACCACTGTAAGTGGATGCTTATTTAAGGGACATTTTCAGGAAACGGCTTTCTCTTAGGAACAGTCTATAAGTGAAAATGCACTTTGCAAGATTTTTACATCTTGCTGTCTTGCCTTTTGCCATTTTACAGCACAGGAAATGTTAATGTGTAATAGAATTAGCATTTAGGAGAAGCCTAGAATAGTCTTCTTTACAATATAGTTCAGTGCTTATTATTCAAGACAGGTCTTCTCACAGTGCAATTTAAGCCCCCCAAAATTACCCATCATTACACAGACAGTCCATTTAACATTCTGAAGCTAATCATACAACAACCTACCCTTTCAGAGGACACACAAAACCTCACTTGGGTTTTAAGTTCTGATTACAAGATGAGGTTCCAATTGAGAATTTCAGCTATAAACCAAATGACCTTCAATGACCATAGACTGGAAAACCTGGTGACTAATCTAAGTAGATTTCCAGGCAGGGGGAAAAAAAACACCACCCAGCTCTTGTTTCTAGTCCTCTGTGTTATTAGGGGAATGCCCAAGACAAGCAGAATGTGAAAAATATCATGACTCCAGTGACCTTCATGTCTTTGTCCCAGAAAGGTCAAGAGTAATCAGCAAAACTTTAACTAGAGTTCAAATTCAGCTTTGTTGTCCTTAGAGGCTGGTAAAATTAAATATTCTGCTTTTGTGCTCTGTAAACAGTAATTGGTGGTGCTTTCCGGCTTTGGCTATGAAGATGTATTGACATGAGCTGAAATTCATAGAGAGACAGTATTTTACGCAGTATGCAGCAGTCTACAACCAAATCCTGGTTTCAGTTTATAACGTTGGAAAGTCACAATCACATTCCTTAAAATGAGATCATACATGGATATGAGCACATACCAGAATACCTTCTATGCAACTTTACAGTTTGTCGTGCTTGCTATCTGAGGCAAAACACCTACTGTTAATATCTAAACAAATTCCTATGAGACTGAAAGACACCAGACAGTCAAAACCTGCAAGAATAAGCCATATGAGAAAAAATATATAAACACAGTGGTTAACTGAGAATAGATCTTATATGGGCTTTCTGACCTTGGCCTGGAGTGCTTTGTCCCTTTCCTCCTTCTGCACATCACAAGGAATTTTATTTATTTATTGAATATCCATTCTCAGTGAAGCTGAGAGAAGACCACCATGTTGCATCAGACCCCAGTAGTCCACATTTTCCATTATTGTACCATTGTAGAGAAAGTGCAAAATATTAAAGAAGGAATAGACATATATTCTCAGGCAAAAAATTCTCCTTGCCCTTGATGATCAGGAGCCACTTTATGCCTTACAGTGTAGGAAGGTATATCCTCTCTAACGGGACTTTAAGAAAACTTGTTTTTATACCTTGGGAGTTTGCTATTGTCTACATCAATATTTAGTCAATTTTTGAACCCTGATGAATGGCTGACATGAATTCTGGCCTTAGGAAACAAGGTCAACAGGCTAATTTTGAGTGCAGTGAACACGTGCATATTACTCTACAGACTTCTATTTTGTTTAGTATTTTGTATACCAAACCATTCTGATTCAAAGGCTTCTATATAGCATCCTGTATTTTGTATTGTCTTCAGTCTGTCTTCATGAGAAGGGTCAAAGTCTCTGGCAGTTCTGCATTTCCCATTTGTCAACCTCCTCTAACTACTGCAGGTTTGGGGGGAGAGAGAAGCCAGAAGTGTATAAAAGTCTGTAATTGATTTGTACATCAGCATGTACTGTTTTCCACAGTCCTCCTGAATTTTGTGGGAAACATTAAAAATGAAAAGCAAGTTTTAAAATTAAGTACTTTAAATTAAGGAGCATTAAATGCTCTCTCCACCTCCAACAACATAAAAATAATGACACCTTGAACTTTGAAAGGCCCCTTCCTTTTTATGTATTCAGATACTGTGTTGCATTTCCTATGTCTTGAAATGTAACAAGACTGGACATCCTGTGCTGCACAGCATCAGTAAAATTGCAGCTGTCAATATGTGACACCTGCAACATCCAGTTTTAGAACTGTTAAAACAGTGAGTAGCATTTCTGAAAAATGTAAAATTTGGGAGGAGTAGGGGATTCTAGTCCAGGATTCAAAGTCAGTATCTGCATACTCTCCTGCAAGTCCTGCTGACTTCAGAGAGTACATAACAAGTAAAATGTCATTTACCATGAATAAAGGTGACAAAATCAATCTTTTGTGCATGTTCTGATGTTGTGTCTGCACAGGCTGCAGGCACATTGGGTAGTGGGGACTTCCCAAGCAAAATGTTTTTATTTTTGAAAATGGGAAAAGAGTTTCAGCTTTTCCTTGCCTATACCTCCCTGGGAAGAGACGGCGTGAGAGTTTCTCAAACACACTAGGGTAAAAGTGTGCACAACCAACAAGGGGCAATTCCTTCCTTTAGTCTTCCCATTGTCACTCCATCTTTACTCTCCTTATATGATGCAAGCAGTATTAGATCAATGGCAGATTGGCTATGTTGTTTCAGAGGTGTCCACTGTGAGGCAAATACAACATTGCTCTGACACATTTTCCAAAATGACTTTGGGAAAGTGATTGGGTTTTAACTAGGATGTACTGTGATACAAAGTTTATAAGATCTCATGAGTATCAATATGATATAAACTGTAAAAAAAAAAAAAAAGGTTTAATTAACACTTTTTACAGTGCCACATGTAAATAAATCATAAGGCATATAATAAAGGAAATTTAAAAAACAGTAAGGAAAAATATAAGATTAGTTGTCACTTAAAATGGTATTTCCTTTAAAATGCCAGAAGGAAGTTGTTTATATCTTACCAAGGAGAGACAGATAGGAATGTTCCTAGGAATGAGACCATGAATTTTATCTGTCCTATATTGCTTTCTCAATTCAGGAAGAAATTTAATACTATTTTGCATCTACAATTGCATGTGTCATCCTATACTAAAAGTAGGTTTATGATAAAGTTAAACTATTCACAGAGAAATAAGAGATGCTTATATCCTTATGATGGCTTCAATTCTAAGGAGACTAGCCATGCATTTCTTACGGTTGTTAATAACAATTATCAATTACCAAAATTTTTTATAAACAGAAGATCACACTTTCTAATAGTCTTAAGGAAAAAAAAAGTAGTCTCACCAGATTTAAATATATTTAGTGAAAATCAGGATATAACTACATTCTGTGATTAAATGATTTAAAACCCATTTTAGGACAGGAACTTCAGTATTGGATAAGGGCTCAATCCCAGTATTTCATCCTTATCCTGTCTCCAAGCATAAGCCACTGCAGAAACTAGAAACCATTACAACAGGACGAAAGATCACCATTAAAAAGTTATTAGAAGGGGCAGGAACATCAGCAACATACTGGTGTTCTGGTTTTAAAAACAAATGACCCATTAATTCACAAAAACAGCCCCATTACTGCAGTAACAAACTTAGTTTAGGCAAAGGTCCCTATCAACATTATTCAAGCTCAAATTTGATTTAGTTTGGAAAAGGGATGAATAAAGCTCAGGGTAATGGCAACCTATTAGACCATGCAGACCTTAATAATACGTTTGAGAAAGTGTGCTGAGAGTCTGACATGAATGTCAACAGTGAAACCAAGAGCACAAGCTGTAGAATAATGGAAAATTTCTGTCTGAAGTCATAGTAGACAAAGCAGAAAAAAGAAACACAGACAGAAGGAGCGTGTACCTAACTATATGTCAGAGAGAATAATCATATTAATGACTGTTTCCCAACATAGTTTCAGTTTGTTTATTCTATTTTTACTGAATCTGATTTCTATTCAGGTTCAATTAATAATAATGAGCCTAAAATCAATTTGCATTATCATTTACAATGGATGCTTTGATCATGTATGTAGTTGGAACTATAATGCATACATTACCATATTATGCAAATTGCATTTTCAGCATCAGCTACAGCTGTATATCATTTCTGCATGCCACCAGTTTATCCATTCTGTGCATTGTTTCTTTGTGTACAGTCCTGCAGACTGCCAGAAGCTGGGAGAATTTGGGGAGACACTACCAAGGGAATTACTGCTACAGGTGCGCCCTTTTCTTATGTGCTCTCTCTAAGCACCCAGCTTTAGCATCAGATGTGGGAGAGCTTTAATTTAACACAAATGGCTTGTTTT
This sequence comes from Patagioenas fasciata, assembly GCF_037038585.1. Lineage (NCBI taxonomy): Eukaryota > Metazoa > Chordata > Aves > Columbiformes > Columbidae > Patagioenas > Patagioenas fasciata. The sequence continues at coordinate 78,974,229 of NC_092520.1, read as the reverse complement.
GTGTCCTTCATTACTCTGCTATTACCTAGCTAAATTACTCTACTGCATTGACTCCACACAGCAGTGAGTTTTCTCTACCACCCTTCCTTTTTGGACTGACCTCAAAGCAGGCAACTAAACATCCACAAAAAAGCCCAAGTACTACTTTGGGTTATTTTCTGCTTAACACGAGTGTATCTCCTGTAGGACTTCTGTTTGCAGCATAAATCAGATGAGAATCTGACCTAAAAAGGAAGCAGAGCCAGTACCACGATGTACATAAAGATCTGATTTTTAGGTCAAACTTGTGCATTCATGACACTAAGCCTGCTGGAAGAAATGTTGCACATCAGTGGTTAACGGAACCACACCACTGCCTCAGCTGACTGTACTTTTTGCCACTGGGCAAATTTCGGATTGCAGTGAGCAGGCTCAGAAGTATTAGTAGTTTACATTTTTATAGTGCCTTTCATCTTGTGAAATACTGCTTTGCTTTACAAGCTGATACAGAAACCCTATAATGATTGTTTAATCTACTACAGCACTGATGCTTTGTGGTGAAACACAGGAAGAATTTAGTGGCCTACAACAGCATAGCTGTTTCAGAGAGGAAATGAAGAGTATAGTATCCATTTGAAACAAAGTGGGAATGTTGGAAGGGAAAGTGCAATTTTTAGACTTGGCATCTGGCCAGGTCATTAGATTTAACACACTTTGCAGATATAATTACTGCAGTGGGATCTTTAATGACCACAAGTGGTCAGAACTTTGCTTTAACATGTCATCCAAAAGATGCACTTGGGTCACACCTCACCTATTTTCATCATGCTGAATTTTGGGCTGACAAACAGATGAGAAGATCATCTTCATTCATCTATTTATCTCCCTTTTAGTTAGAGCCTAAGTACATCTCAAAAATGAAACAAACAGCCAAACGCTATCAAAATAAAATTTTAATTGCAGTTTCCAATGTCATGAAAACTTTGCATGAAAACCTATCCCTCCAGCCTACCTAAGGATCATATAACTAAGGATTTCTCCTCCTACAGAAAAATTACTTCAGAGCCTTCCTACAGGCTTGATCCTGCCTTCCAAAGAGGTGATGGTGAAATTCCTCTGATGAGGTCACTATGTCCTCAGAAGATGATTCATTTCACCATATTACTGTGCTTAATCTGCTTGATTGGAGATCAGAGCAATGACTGAGGAAAAGGAAGGAAAGGGGAGAGGAAGGGAAGGGAAGGGAAGGGAAGGGAAGGGAAGGGAAGGGAAGGGAAGGGAAGGGAAGGGAAGGGAAGGGGAAGGGAAGGGGAAGGGAAGGGAAGGGAAGGGAAGGGAAGGGAAGGGAAGGGAAGGGAAGGGAAGGGAAGGGAAGGGAAGGGAAGGGAAGGGAAGGGAAGGGAAGGGAAGGGAAGGGAAGGGAAGGGAAGGGAAGGGAAGGGAAGGGAAGGGAAGGGAAGGGAAGGGAAGGGAAGCCGTTCAGTTGGATCATCCTGTCTTTTGAAACTTCCTCCCTAAGAACTGGGTATGTTTTCACTACCACTTACCTTCCCAGAATACAATGGATTGTGACATATCCAGTCTCTTTTAGGTGAAGGAATTTAGCTTGATGCTATCTGGTGAATGACTAGCATTAGGTATCACCAGAATGAGGTATTCTTGGGAGTCTTCAGCAAAGTGTTAACCTGATTAAACTGCTAAAAATTGATAGGCATAAACCATAAGAGCATATGAATATTGTCAACAAAATGTAGTTCTTAGTCACTCAAACTCAAATGTCAGATATTTGTTTCTCAGTATGCAATTAAAGATGATCTGATCACCCTCCAAGAAGACAACTGACAAAAAATGGGGTGAGGAAACATTTTTGTTTTATCCTCTGCATATATGCAGATGATGATACTGATAAGAGTGAAGAATCATTTGAGTTCTGCATAGATAAAGAGATTGCTCTTGGCAGAGTAGATTAATGTACCTGCCTATACAAGCATAGAAGAAGAAGTAAGAAGGGAAACAGATTACTATTCTGCTGCTCGAGACAATCAAATTTGATTTTTGGACTAGCAACCAGACTAATAATAATCACTGTAATAAAGCAAGGGCTTTATATCTCTGATATGCAGTGCTAGCTAAAAGATAGTTACATCTTAGGAATAATGAGCCTGATCCTTCATCACTCATCACCTTGTGTAATTATTGTGATGAGATCAAAGTAAATCCATTATGCTACCAAGTCAGATTTTTTTCATTCTGTGTTGCATGGGCTTAAGGGCTGCTCACAGTGTAGACAACAAAGAATCAGACTTAGTATATTTATTTTCTGTGTGAAAATAAAGAAAACATAAGAGATCTAATGGATGAGCACAATAACTTGGACATAATTTGTTATTTAAAGGTTAGTAGTTAAAGGTTGCTGTAGCAAACCTTGTGGTTAATCAAGAGGAAGCAAGAGGGATAGATTAAAAAAAGAAATCTGGCTTAACACCAAATAATACTTTTTCTCCTTTCATAATGATTAATTAGCAGTTGTGTTAATAAAAGCAGGCACAGAAGTATTGAATAATATTGGGACAAGTAAACTACAACCAGCTTAGTTATTTCAAACTCAAAACACCTGTTCAAGAAACATCTCAAATCTGATTATTTTTTGTATTGGCCAATTTGGTTTTAGTTTAAATTTTTTCTAAAGTACTGTGACTCTTCATAGCTGAAGTGAGGATAATCAAACTAAATTGTGAAAATAATCTAGTTATGTGGTAAAGGTCAATAGGAAGCCTTGTTAAAGACTGGTTCTTATAAAGATATCCTGTCTGTATTGTCAAAATGGATTAACATTATGACACAATATAGCCTGTCACTTGGAAGAAAAATAGATGCTAACACAAAGATACTTGCTATAATTAAAACCAGGTTTTGACTTAAAATGTAAAAACAAGAAAATACCACAACACCATTAGCTCTCCTTTTTATTTATATTTTTCTAGCAAAGGTCACAAGAAGGTGCTGGTCTACACAGATGTATAATTTTTTTTGAAAGCATGTGGGCCAGATTTTTACTCTTGAGAATAACAATTGTTAGATTTATAACTCTAATTCTTTAAGGGGATATTTCCTTCCTAATTCTGATCATATGGACCACGTTCAGCTTTAGAGATAATATGACTTTGTCCTGGTTTTGTTAAAAACAAGTTTCTCTTTTAGTGAATTTGCCTGTCAGCTAAAGCCTTCATGTTAGCTGCATTTTCCTGGAGAACCCAACACATGTTTTGGTAAACCTAGCAATGGAATGCAAACTTATTGATAAGCACGGATGGACATCTCGCGAGAGGGGCAACGAGAAACTGGGGATCGAGAGACTGACCAACAGTGTCTAACATTCCATTCACGTGAATACTTCATATAAAAGTGGGATATCATGAGGATCTCGTCCCTTTTCCTTCCCTTCTGCTTATGGCCAACATTAGGAGAGGACCTTGCTGGTCGTCCCTGCGAACTGAGGCCTAGTGAGAGACTGAATCCAGCTCCGGTTGGCTGCAGAGTCTAATCCAGGACTTTGGGTGCTGGCTCTGCAGTTGCTGAGACTTACAAGATTGGTTTTGTATATTTTGTATTATTTTCTCTATTCTTATTAGTAGCATTAGTAAAACATCTTTAACTTTTCCAACTCTCTTCTCTCTGTCCTTCTTTCCCTCCCGATCACCTGTCCTGAGTGGGAAGTGGGGAGAGGGAGGGGCAAAAGGGGGAAGTGGGGGGGAGAGGAGGTTAACAGTACATCTGCCAGGGTTTGATTGTCACCCCGCAATCTTAACCCTCGACAGACTTCCAGCACCTTATATGCTAGCACTGAACTGGGAATGGAGGGTGAAGGAGTTGCCTAAATGCTTCTGTAACCATCTGTTTTCCAGGATTACTGATTGTGTAAATAAAACAATTTACTCTGTGAACATGAACAGTCTTGGGCTCACTTGTTTGTCTACCAGCCCAAAACTGTACAAAAGGAACCTCCTCTCAGGGAAGTAACAAAGATTTAGTTATTTCCCACAACTTCAAATATGTTTAGCGTGCAAATATAAGAAGAATGGCTGAGTTAGAGCCTGAAAACTTCCAGAGAGCTTCACTATTCTTGTGTCAGCAGCAGCACAAGTAAAGCTGGGACAGACACCTGGGTCTTAAAAATCCTTGTAAATGGTCTTACATGGTCAAGTCTCACCAGCAGACAGGCCAACAGTTACCAGTGATGTTCCAAAGAAGCTTGGTCCAAGAACAATAAAAAAAGCTTGCATTTCAAAATGCCTATAGGCCTTGAATTGGACAAAAAGTAGGCTGGGAAAGAATGCTAGCTCAAGTTATGGCCACTCTGTGAAGGACTTTGGTGTCCTCATGTTTGTGAAAGCTTTTACCTTCAGTGATTTGAATCCTTGAAAGGACATACCTGTGACTGAAGTGATCAGAGACATAAATCTGGCAGGACAAAATATGGCATGTAGTATAACCCTCAATACCCTCTACATAAATTAGAAACTAGAAGCTATCTGAGCTATTTAAAATACTTACCACATGTTTTCTGCTGTTCCTTCTAGACGATTTGCTGTTAGAAATACCAAGTGTGGTAGTTTTCTGTACTCACTAGCCACTTCTTTCTGAGTGACTACCTGAAACTGTAACAGTCTCAAAAGCAACCTAAATGCATCCTCATACTATGCCAGAAGGCTAACCAAAACCCAACTTTTTGTCTTGCCTCAATCCAAGAAGAAGCCAGTGCAAATTGTAGTGATGATGCAAAGCTAATGAGAAGCCTGATGAGTGTGTCAAGCCACAAGGACTGTCACAAGGCAAAATGCAGCATCACTTTTCTGACTGCTTAACTGAAAAAGCTGCAAAAACTTTTAGAGGTCTGTTTTGCAAAATCTAGCACTTCTGTAATTTTCCAGTGACATAAAAACAGTTAACACCAGCTGAAATACATTAGCAGCTTCGGTAATTAGCCAGCATAGGCTTTTCTTGTCAGTTCTATGGGCCATATCCTCAGCTGGCGTAAATCAGTGATGCTCCAGCACTGGAATTGTATTACTTTACACACCTTGAAATAGTTATATATGCCAATTATTGCCTTACCCATTACTGCCGTTGTCAATTCAGACACCTGATTTACACCAGATGAGTTTGTTCCATATATTTAGAAGTTTCCATTCCTTAAAGGATCTGTAGCGTTGAATAAACTTTCCAAATAAGCCAGGCATATATTCTCTGTTATCTATCAAATCAATGTTCAATAAAGCGGTACCATTATACATACATTATGACTGCAATTATTAAATCAAACTGAGTTTATGTTGGTTTTGTTTCACTGTTGGGTAGAATTAACCATGCGAGCACAGGAGAACAGGCACACCGTGATGGTTGGAGCTGTAAGAAGGAGTTAAAAGCCCCACCCAATCTCTCACAACCCAACCTTTGGAGCATGCTGCTGATAATGCGAAACAGAACATCATGCCCTGGAGGAGATACATCTGCAGGTCAGCTCAGTCAGATACCATGGAATCATTCCAACAAAGCAATCAAGTATTTAACAGAACCTATAACAAAAAAAAAATCACATCTTTGATATATAGACATCCAACCTAAGCTAGATAAGAGTAGAGAAGCCTGATTTCATTTTCATATCCCTGTCAGCCAACCTAAGTGCTGAGTTTTCCCTCCACAAACATAAAGTGGAGGTTTTTAACTGAAGCTTATTAAGGCTTAGTTTGTGTAACCCAAGCATAATAAATTCATGTGTCAAGATCACAGTTGATTGTTCATCAGAGAAAAATGAGACAAGATAATCCACTTTGCTGAAAACGTAATGCTTTAGGAATGTTACAAACTACTGCAAATGTTTAACTCCCCATGCCTCATTGGTGGTTATATAACAAAACAGCCATTCAGGGGCTGATTCTTATCTCTGGCTTGCATAAGGCCATGTCTAGACGAGGATTTGAAGGTGTGTTGTTTCAAAGTGCTAGCAGAGTGGTCTAACTAATAGATCAGGAAGACCACCCCCCTCCCATAGGCACATTCACGTATGTGGAAAGGGTGAAGTGTGGGTCCCTCTCCTGAAATTTTTGGCTCAATTGATTTAGTGACTGAGGGTCTAAGACTTTGCATATTAAGGGCTTTTCAGCATCATTTCCAGTGTATCTACCTGCATGGTACATTCTTGCTGTTCATAGGTATCCCACATACAATTGGATGGTACTTTGCCTTTGTGAGGCCTGTAGTAGAGATAGGGGATGACTTTCCAGTGGTGATCAATCCTTGGACAACATCCCCTTTACAGGAAAATGGTTCCAGTGTTGATTTCCTGTTCCACCTTACCTACCTGGGTGTAATATTTTTATCTCTTTATCACCCCCTTTTCCAATGAATTTGTTCCAGCCACTCACTCCTGCTATACATACACCTCCAATTGTTGGGAGAAGCGTTCAGTGGAAGAACAGGAGGACTTACAGGGGGAAGACCTCTATAACATACCAACTGGATGCTAAGAAGCCATCTCACCCCATTTATTTTAAAACATTGCCTTGAATTTACAATTTTTGCTTCCTTCATCTCTGATTTGCACCTTTATATTTCAGCAGCAGCAGCATATGGCAATGCTGAGAATCTTTACATAGACCCACAATGTGTCTGTCTGTGGCTTGGTCCATGCAATGTTGTTACTCTCACAAGCAAGTTGTAAGAACAACAACATTTTTAACAAACACATGTGTTAGGTGTTTTCCCTTTTGTTGTTGTTGTGTGGTATTTTTTTGTTTTGTTTTGTCCTAAGGAGACCTGACTATTTCAAAATCACTTTTGCAGATTATTGTCACTTTAAGTTCAATGTGTACCTCTGAGGATTAATGAAAGAGAACTTTTATATATAGCTAATATTCTAATGTGATTTTGAGACCTTTAGAGACACATTTCCAGTAGATGAACGGAAAACAATGTGCCTTTGTAAATGTGCAATTTTTCTGCTTATGATCACAACTAGTTATGTTTTTATTTTTATAAAACAGGAAGTGGGGAAAAAAAGAACTGGGTAAAGTTTAGACCACATTCTGAGGGAAATCAGGTAAACCATCAAACTGCTGGTGAGAAATGCGAGGAGAAATCCTGTCTTACTGAAATCCATGGGAAAGTAATTATTTTACTGGCGCCAGGAATTTACCCCCTGTGTTTTGTAAATGAAATACATACAGATATGTAGATATACATGCATAGATATTTGCTTTTCTTCTATATTAAAGCAAGAGTTGTGAGGCCAGTTGTGATAGCTTTTTTTGTAATGGAGCTTTCATTTTATGTGTACACATTTTAAATCTGGCATAACCAGTGGTTTACAGTGTCATTAGGAAGGTCAAGATTGTGAAGTAGCTATTAAATAGTCTGCTGTCGTATCTGGAACATATCAGCTCTTGCTAGAAATATATTTTTAATAAAGAGAGGTGTTTTAGAAGTTTCTATCTTGATATAGGCCCAAGTTCAGCAAGTTAAGTTCAATCACACATCTGACTTCTAGCCTTCCAGTACACAATAGGGTTTTAATGTTTAAAGTTAGGTGCCTGTTTGAATATGTTACTGAACAGAAGTGAGAGTGAAAATATCTTTCATTTAAGACGAAAATTCCTGCTGTAAGTTTTCTTCCTTGAACTCTGGCTCTAATTTGTGAGTGCAGTGGGGATGTTCAGGTTTCTGCATGGAGCCCAGCGGGAACGTCAGCAGTTCTGCTTCACTGCCGAGTATCAATAGTGCTCAGAGATCAGAGCTCAGAGCGAACACTTAGGAGGGGCAACCTTGTCAGTCAGCTCTTGAGTACTTTGCTCTGTTCTTGACCAGCCCATGCAACTCTCATCGCCCTCAAAGTAAGATGAGTGGGTGGATCATGGAAGTGTACAAACAGCTTTCAGGATAATAATTCAAATCCTCCTCTTTTACCTTGGAGCAGTATATTTCCACACACAATCAAGGTGCATAAGACAATATTCAATTTAAAGAGGTGTTCCGAATAGGACGGGTTGTATTTAAAAAGAAGAGAGCAGTATGCCTTTTATAAATAATGCAGTGGCTTGCAGTCAGGAGACAAGTGCTGGATTTAAAGCCAAATGATGCACGATTCCTGGCCTCTCTGTGGGTTGCTCTGTGAGTGAAAGCTCATGAAGTGACTGAGCAGATCGTGAAATAGGTACCTCTGCTAAGCTCATACTGTCCCTCAGTACAAGGCAGATATCACAACCTGTCAGAACTTTTGTTTTCCTCTTTCAGTTACAGTAGCTGAAAAACATTTAAAAGCTAAAACTGAGGAACTACTTCAGTGTAGTGTAAAACAGTCTTTACACACGCGTCACCTCAAATCTGATTCTGCCTGCTCCAGTAATCAGCCAGGCTGCATGTTGCACGCTGGCCATTTGTCATCGATGTCCATGTCCCTGATCTGTCTATTGACATGTCGGCAGGTAGGACAGATGGAATATATGAAGAAAAAACCTCTTACTACAAATAACAACTCAGTCCATTATGTTACTGCTAAAATATTTATGAGGGAGTTTTAATGTGCTTTTTAAAATAATAACATTAAAGAATTCATGTGTAATTAAATGTGATATATAAATCATGCTGTTTGCTAGAGCTATTGACTGCACTGTTCTCATTCTGCCAAACTTAATATAAAATTAATTGTTAATTTTCAAGCCAGTAGCTTTTTCACCAGTGCATATGTTGCTTGTTTAGGTCTAAGTCAGTAAGGTATTAATATCACAACATGGATTTCTTCTTATATTGTTATAAAAATGTTCTACTTACAATGTGACCCTTTTTTAATAAAGTTACCTGTATTTTTTAGCTCCATCATGGACAAAGCTGAATACTCAGAGATTTTTAGCAGTCTTGCAGTCAATATAAATTGTCTGTTTTCATTAAGGCTTTGTCTTAGCAAACAGTGGGCCCAGATCCTCAACAGGCACAGCCAGAGCTCACACATCTGTATAATTTGCACCAGTGGTAGATGTAGCCCCTGTCTGTATATTTCCTCCTTTAATAAACTGTTGTGTATTGAGAATACTAAACATAATCCAAGTTATTCTGGGGACTAATTTTCACACAAGGTTTATCTGGTACTAACAGTTATTTGACCTTCCAGAACAGAGAAAGAAGAAAATGCTCTTTTACATACTCTTATGCAAACGTTTTCAATATCAAATGAACTGTGCACAAAACTTTTCTTGTGTGAAAGAGCGATAATGCTTTGGACCTCACTTGAATTCTAGGTCACTTTGACCTTGTGTAAATGAAATCTTGCATTTCACCAATTTTTCACATGCTTGTTCCCTCTTGAACAGAATCTCAGAATCAAATAAGCACCAGCTTCAACGTAGAGGATGATTAACTTAAGGAGTTCTTGGCTTCTTCTTCAAGAAGGTTAACATGACCTTGAATGGCAAGAGATTATGGATTTATATTGTTGAATCTTATGCGGAGTGTTGTTATATGAAGTTCACTGTAAAACGTTATTTTAAAGCTTTAACAAATAGACATTTCTCTTTCATTGCTTTCTTGAGGCTATTAGTCCATCTACAAACTGAAAATAATCAGTCGGTTGGCTCTCTTCTACCATAGTGGTGCTCAGCCAAATTCATGCACACATTTCCCGTTTGCTTCAGTAAGAGTTTTATCGATGGCAGTGCTATAAATTCTACCTCTACTTTCTCTCTAATTGGCACCGACATCAAATGCTAAAGGATGTCCTTGGAAAATCAAGAGGCCAGGAAGCAAACATATACAGCTAAACTCAGTTCACCATCGTACATATGGCTATCTATTATTTTATGTGAGCTTATTCCGCATCAGGACTTTGTTCTTCCCTTGTTTAAGTCAACAGTGAAAATCATGTTAACATGAATGGGGCAAACTTATGCATATCAGTGAAAGTTAAGTCAAATCTTGTCTGAAGAATTCCCACTTAGGACTTACAGCCTGACACAGTGGTCACTGAAGCATTTCTAAAGGTCATTGTCTGATATGATCTTTTCATAATTGTTAGTGGAATGAAGGCATCTTTATTCTGCTCCGCTTACTAGCAATGCTTATATAAAAAGTGGATTATTCACAGCTCCTTTCCTTTTGAAAACGGGCCTTATTTTTTTAGGGAGAAATAAAGCACTCCCAGTGTGAATGAAACTGAAAACAATCGGTTGAAGTTTATATGCTAGCCAAACAGTGTCACTTATATTTTCCAGTTGCAATTGGTATAGAAGCTCTGTCTATTTTGAAGAACAGGGCTGTCAGTTTAGTTAAAAAAAGTCCCAGAAGTTAAATTCTACTGATAATGGAAGAGTAGGAGTGATTCCAAATCATGGTAATGCCCTCAATTATGTGTCAATTGCCATTCTAGTCATACAGTGTATTATTGCAGCTCTTCATTGAGCAAAGACATTTTCTTTGTATTGCTGCTCCTCTAGTGAAAAAAAAAAAAAAAAAAAAATATATATATATATATATATATACATATACACACATATATATAGCTTCATGTAACTGGGATGTCCTTTCCTTTGGAAAGTGGAAAAGCAGTCAGATTTTTTAGTCCATACCTATTTTTCTGAACTTCTGATAAGAACCTTCTTCACATTTTTCCTAACCTCATTTGTACACTGCTGAATTCCTCATTAGAGTGAAAATGAAAATACACTTTCTCAGGCTGGCATTGAGAAAACAACCTCTTTGACCTGGATATATAAGAGTTTTTGACCCTGTTAATAGTCTGTCAACATTTTTATGGATGTTGTTGAATGTATTTATGTTGTGATAGTATTGATGAGCACTGGCTATAGCTGAAAGCCACATTGTGCACTGAAAAACTATCTCGGATGAAGTCCTCTGTTAGAATCTGTTGTGGAGTATCGAAACTCCTCCTAAGAAGGAAAACACTTATACTAAGGAGAAAACAGAAGAGATAGAAAAGGGACAAATTAAATAAAGGATTAGAAGGAAGAGGAGACAGATATTGCAGTAGAGAAAGAAAAAAACTGAAGCCTAAAGAAAATTAATCCAATTGGTCTATAGGGAAGGAGAGAAGAGAAACAAAGCCTCAGCAGTTTGTTTATTCAGACTGGCTAAGTTTCAAGCCAGTGAATAGTTTCTGTGAAGTCAATAAGGCAACTCTCATCTTCATAGTTAGGCATTTACATAAGTCCATTGCAGGATTGACTAATCTTGCACATTTCAGGAGGTGTTCTAGTGCTGTCAAGAAGAATCACTTGAAAATAAAACAGATGGGTAGATAGACCAGAGGTAGAGAGGTATATGCAGCTTTGTGTGTCTCGTAATAATTTTGAGGTAATCAAGCTGACTTTTCGAGTGAAATTTATTCTAATGTTCATGCACATATTCCACGTAAAGAATGCATTTGCAGTTTCTACATGGTGGTTACCTCATAAGAGGGTATTTTATTAAAATGGGCATGCTACTGGAGTCACTGTCTGAAAGTTGTTCATTTATGTCTACTTGCAGATGTGCTGTATCAGGCCAGTTCTCAGAGGCAAAGTATCTGGTTTTGGAAGTAATTAACTGTTTTCAACAAATTTGCTTGAAACATTTAAAAAAATAAACATTTTGCATCTGAAAGCATGTTGACATGACTACAATTTTGAATAGTTTTAGGAAACAGTGTTACTCATGTTAGCACATTCATCTCACTGTCACAAGCCTAGTTTCTTCTCAGCCAAAAATGAAAAAAGTTTGGAGGCTGCAATTTGAAATTTATCACCTGTAACAGTAAATGTTGGAGGCAGGAGATCTTGATTCCTTCCATGTAATAGGAACACCTAAGTTCTCTGTAAACAATATTCATTTAACTGCAAACAGTATAAAGATGAAACACTTATGAATATTCTTGCATTGAAGCACCTTCTAGCAGCTTCCAGATTAGAAACCAGAAGTTCTTTGGGTTTTTCTTGTTTTTAAGAATATGTGTTCTGCTATGGTGCTGGACTCATAGAGATTTTCTGGACCCTTTAGGTGAATAATTCACATAGTTAGTCTGGTTAGCAGCTGCTTTTTTTCACAGCCAGTAGCAGGGGCAGCAAAACTGTCTCCATCATTTTTTGTCTGCCACCAAAGTGATGAAGTAAGGCACTGTACATGCAGGTGCTTGTATGCAGCTGCCTAGGGAAGCTTCTGTTGGCTTTCATGGAATGAAATACCAAAGGTATAAGTGAATGTGGGACAAAAGCCTAAAGGATTTCTGGGAGCTCTCAGCTGAATGGAAAACAGTATGTCTTACACAGATTCTTTTCTTGGAAGTATCAGGCTTAGACTAGAACTGCATAAGAGAAAAATAAACTTCATAGACTATCACAGCTCTTTATTCACATGTAAAATGGTGACATTCATATCTTCTAAACAGGAAATTCATACATCTGATGTCCAGTAGTGTTATTTCTTCCCATCCATTGGGAAGCCTATATGCCCACCCCTTGCTGCCCTACTGAAGGAAGCACCAAATAGCAGCAAATCTGCAAGGTTCAACAACCGTTGCCCTCACTGCTACTGAGAAGAGACAGCCGCTCCACAGAGAGACAGTGAGCAGGAGGCAGCAGCCGGTGTGGCTGGGAAGAGCCCGAGAAAGTGGGCACACAAACACCAAGCTCCAGAGACCTGAGCTCTGGGTCCGCTCCAGGGACACATATGAGTATGTGACTATTGCCCTGTCACCTCTGGCAGTCCAGTCCTGGTGATCTGGAAACAGTCAGACTTCTGCACCGAAAAGGTTTCACCATCAGTATTGATTTCTCTAAGAGGGACAGGGAGCCTCCTCTGTAAACACTTATTCTAGCTCTAACATGCCACCTCCACCTGCCTGAACACCCTTGCTTTTGTTTATTGGGGAAGCTGTAAACCAGAGTTACACAGCTGAGCACAGAACAACTTTTTCCCAAAAGCAAGTTGTCTTGTTTTAAAGAAACAGAAAAAGCAGCAAAGACATAGTACATTAATGAATGGTATAATGGGCCACTGATACTGCCCTACTTAAACAAAGGTCTCTCTGCAAGAATTCTCTCCTTTAGCATGTGACAGACCTTATGCCCCAGGATCACAATGGCTCATAGACAGAAACAGAAGAGGAAGCAAGAAATCTTCTAATTTCTTTTCCCCATGTGATAAACAACATTTTGTTCTACCTTTCACCCTGGAGAGAGACACCACCACTTAGCAAACAAATCTATATTAAGTGCACTTGCTGGAATTATTTACAGTATCATTTGTTCCAGAAAATGACACTGATAATATATCGCTGAATTCGGAAAATGGAATTTGACATGGGCAAAGGCCTTCTGAGGAGTAAAAAGCATCTTCCTTCATCAGCATGCCTTATTGAAGAATGCCCTGTTTTCCTGTCCCAGAAGAGAAGGAAAATACCATTGTTCTGCCACAATACCCTTTTGCAACTCACAGACAAGCCAGTTTTGGCACTCCAGCTTTAACCATAGATGACTCCACAGCAAGCAAGAACAATTCTCCTGCACTTTAGCAATCTATTTCTGAGACAAGCAAAAGCTCTACCTCACTGTTCAGAGATCAATTTGTCTGCAGAACTAAGGATTCATTTGCACATCTTTCACCACTGTAAACAGCTGTATAGTTGCTTTCTTCTCATATAACATAATGTTACTTCTTAACCAACAAAAAGGGAGATTACCACATCAAAAATTAAGCAAAAATGTGGGTGTTTTTTTTCTGACTATCCTAAGAAATAATTTATTTTAGTTGCTTCTTCTTCCAGTTTCCAGATATGTATAACTTCACTTTCATGTAATGTGTCAGGAGTTTATTAACGAAATAAAGATGTCCTGCTGGCCAAATCTGTTTTTGTAACGGTAACCCTGCAGGTTGTATGCTACTAGCACAGTTTTCATGCCAAGAAGTTCCTGTATCAAACAGGGGAGGTTAAAAGTCAATCCTGCCTAGCAGCTGCTTTTAGTGAGTTTTGGCAAAGGTTCACCAGTCTGTCCATAAATGTACATAAATGTACAGTGTCATTGTTATTGCTATATAGGAACATTAATCAATGTTACCTAGCTCATGATGACCACAGAATTGTCTTGCATTGTGATTTTGATAGAAACTGCAGACAGGACCACATGTTCTGATTACTTCTTATATTTTTAGTAGAGGAGCTGTAAACATTCGTTAGCTTTAGGTTTATTTCAAGAGTTAACTTCAACAGTGAGCATTGTTGCAGCAGAGGGTAAGAAAATGATCTATGGATAATACTTCCTCTTCAGAAACTCTTTTTATAAATAGTATGAGGTGACACCAATTATATCTCTCTATTTCAGAAGGTTTGGATGTTTTGTTATTTAAATAATGTCTAGCTGCAGTAAGGGTTCCTTAAAATGTACAATTAAAAGGAAGCAAATTATACACCAGAGCATGTATTTTGTGTATGGTAGTTATACAGAAGAGTCTCTGCTTTGCCATTGCAAAATGCAGCTAGAGATCACAAATCTATATATTAGATTTTTATTTACAGTGAAAAAAAGTCAGTGGTGATTTTCAGGACTATGCAGTTGGACTAGATCATTGTAGGTCCCTTCTAACTGAAATATTCCATTCCTCTCCTCTCCTCTCCTCTCCTCTCCTCTCCTCTCCTCTCCTCTCCTCTCCTCTCCTCTCCTCTCCTCTCCTCTCCTCTCCTCTCCTCTCCTCTCCCTTCCATGAGAAATATTCTTACTATGTCCCTTCTAACTTTAACGTTTGGATTTACATCATGGAAAATCCAGTTGCCTTCATTGACTATACAGGAAGCCAGAGTCGTGATGGAGACAGTCTGAGCAGCACCTTACTGTGCCATGTAAAGCAGGCCATGTGAAGGCACCTGCCCAGCTATCACTATTTTGCAAGGGAGAGGAAGAGGAAAAATTTAATCAGCAGTTATCATATTATCACCTTGTGTTTTTAAGAAAGCTACAGTAGAATGTCAGGTTCAGCAGGTGGCAGTGGTATATTCTGAGTATAAATGGACATGGTTTCAGAACACAGATAGCTGAAATCCTGTGTCTATTGCAAGACATACTATTGCTGAAATACAGGAAAGATAAAGGACATACTAATATGTAGACAAAGTAATTAGACCATTTGCTTATATCTTCAAAAGAGACATACTTTTGTGCCACGATCTGAACTCCCAGATTAAATAAGAGCCTTTTTTCTCCTTTTATGTCCTTGGATGATCAAATACAATATTGTTTTGAGGCTTAATGCGTATCATAACACTTGTGTGCTTGACACATACATAGAACTTACATGTTTCTTCTCAACCATTAAAAACCTCAATGCTTTCAACACCTGTTTTATTATACTATCATTACTATCACTATCACTATTACTTTTACTACAGGGTGTTTCAAAAAGATGGACCTGCTTTGCAATTGGGTTCATCTTTTTGAAACACCTTGTGTTACTCTTACTCTTACTATATTACTATATTCATGTCCAAAGAAAAGCAATGGAGCTGGTGAAGACTCTGGATCACAAATCTTAGGACAAGCAGATGAGGGAACTGGAGCTGTTTAGCCTGGAGAAAAGGAGGCTGTGGGGAGACCTTCTTGTTCTATACAAATTCCCGAAAGGACATTGTAGTGAGGTCTATTTTCCCAGGTAACAAGTGATAGGAAAAGAGGAAACAGCCTCAAGTTGTGCCAGGGCAGGTACAGATTGGATATTAGCAAATATTTCTTAATGGAAAGGGTTTTCAGGCTGGTTGGAACAGGCTGCCCAGCGAAGTGGTGGAGTCATCATCCCTGGAGGTGTTTAAAAGACATGTACATGTGGCACTCAGAGACATGGTTTAGTGGTGGACTTGACAGTGTGAGGTTTACAGTTGTACTCACTGGTGTTAAAGGTCTTTTTCAATCTAAATGATTCTATGATTATTATCGAAGATGGCATCTTGGCATCTCATAAACTTCACCTTCACTAACCTTGGTGATATACAAACTGATAGCGCCTGACACTTGTGACTTATACTCTAATTGAATCGTTCCTATCTGCTATGTGAAAAAAAATATATTTACACTCCAACATCACCGTCTTACTGAAGCACACCAGTAGCATCCTGTTAAGTACATATCAAAACTATTTTCAAATGATGCTGATTCAGCCAACCCTCTTTAACAGCCATTCTTGCAGCAGAGCATACTTGCATGGTGCTAGCAGCTCACCCTTCTTCTCCTGGTATTTGAAATAAGGTTGCACAGTTTAGGCCAAACCCTGCCTCCTTTACAGAAGGTGGAAACAAATAAAAACCCATTCAATAACAAAGAGAGAGCAAGATATCCAAGCAAGGAGGGGTTAAGTGCCAGGAGACCTGACTGTAGCTGATACTCACTGAAACATTTGCTTGAAGAGGGAAAAGGAGTGGGGTAGGTGAAATAATGACAGAGAAGAGGTTCAGCTTGTACCTTAATCCAGTGAAAACAGTACTTGGCCTTTATGAATGCAGAAGGGAGAGGTTATTTTATTCAGGAGACCTTTGATAAAGAAACTTATGCCCCTGAAAATAAAGTGGAACTTTGGTCTGTGTCCTTCAGTACCGACCTCTTTCCATTGCAGATGACAGTGAGCCCTACCTGTTTTGTGTTCTGTAACAGAACTCAATTACATGTCAGGAAAATAGGTCTGTTTTCAAAATTAAATGTGTTACCTGGAATAAGAAGCTTTCTGTTCTTTGAGTAGAGAAAGATAATAGACTTTTCTAATGTTCTGTCCCTTGTTGAGGTTACAGTTTAGAAGTGATGTCTGGCTGGGGCTGAACAAAAGGTTAAGCCTCCCTCAATGTTTCAGTGTTCTTGCAAAGGGTACAAGAATTGGTCGTGCTTTTGGATGAGAAGGTTGCAAACAAAGTGTTATTATACCATAGCGTGGATCTGAAGACTAAACTCTAGAATGGAGGATCTACTGGCCTGTTTTGACTCCTGATAACCTGGTTTTTATATTCTTATAACAAAAATTTATTTTTGAAAAGTTTTTCTGACTGCATTGTCATACTGTTTATTCCTAGTTCATCATACTATTTATTCCTAATTAGCTTCATCAACCTTACCATGAATCAGGAATTACTGTTGCATCAGTTTGTGTGATCCTAATCATAAAGACAGGACTGTGATTTAGTCTTTATACCTGAGATAAGTATAATGCTATATTAAGCATCTCAGAGAAATATATTCATCCTAACTGACTGACATGGTGGCTCAGCTACCTCATTTCATCAATGCAACTTTGTCACATTTTCAAATAAAAAAGGATAGCTGCTCTTAGCAGTCCTTCTGTTAGCCATGCAATCATTATGCTAACTTAAAGCTAGTAAAATTTTCTTATTTCCTTAGCAGAAGTTGAACTTTGTTCATCAAAAAATGGTATGTTTTTACTTGTAGGGCTGAACTGGTTAAGAAAAGAAATAAATGGGAAAATGGATCTAATACAAACATTTGTTATATCGTCAGATGATACCTTGATTTTCCTATAAGAAAAGTTTCCTAACCTTCATATATAACAGTGTTCAGCAAATTAAATATTTAATCTTTCAATTGTGGAAGAATATGGGCGTATCAAGTACAACTCATTCCAGTCATACCTGCTGGAAGTTATCTGCTGCAAAGGATTAGCTGCTGTATTCAACAATAACGAAGCTCTTGTTTTCAAATGAAGAGGTTAATTGCCTTTGTACAAAATATGCATATATAGCACGTATGACTAATATTGGTTTTGTGAAGGCTCATTGCAAAAGAATATAAAATGGTCTTTTATTACCATTTTTACAATAATCTGTCCTTGACCAACAATTATACTTACAGAGCCCGTGTTAACATGTCATTACAACTGCTTAACAAGTCATCTGCACCTTCAGTGATTCTGTTGTTATGCTACAAATGCATTACCAGTTGTAAGCCTTTGTGTTGCTTCTTCCCTTTCTGTTTTTTGTCATTGGTGTCATGGCAGAACTGATGACTTTCCACTTGCTTAGACTGTAAGTGCAAGTAGCTATGAACCGGGTTCTAATCCTCACTGATGTCTTAAGCTTTGGCATCAGTTTAAGAAAGTAGGGGGCTCTTTATGTATTTATGTAAAATCTAAATAAAGACACACATTATACAGCTGCCTGACAACTGAAAAATATGCACTTGCAACTTGTAGTTAGTATTTCGTGGTGATACACATGGAATATAATCCTTTTCAGCAAAGAATTTAACGTTTTTGACACTGAGATTGTCGTCTCTGCCTAGACGTGTTATCTTTCTACCACAGCTCTGGAGGCACATAAAAGTTTGGTTTGACAGAAAGTTGGCTGGCACTGTTCTATATTTGTGTGAAAAGACATCCTAGAATTTGTCCATAGCCAAAAAAACAACTATGTTTACAAAAATACATCTCTCTCATGCAAATTTCATCAGTGATCACAGACCTTTCTGTTTCTAAATACTCCAGTTATATTCGTATTTCTTAGATCTGTTCCCAGTGTTGGTAACTCAAAGTTTTTGAGAAGTCCTAATGCAAAATAAATTTTGTTCTTCTTCCTCTATTTTTATTTCTAATTTTCACCTTGATTGTGAGTGGTTTTTAGATTTACCTAATTACTGTTATATCTCATCCAACTACTTTGCTAGATCTGTGTCTTGGAGGAATAGCAAGTAGCTTGGTGATTTATTTTTTATTTTAGTTCATATTTATCTTATTTTATTTTAATTCATTTCAAATAATGTTAGTTCGCTGATGGTAAACAATGCATATTTTCTCAAGTTTTTCTCCAGTGACATATCATGAATAGTAATGTAGTGTTAATTTTATTTTCTCTGTACATATCAGTATTAATGGAAAAATCTCAATAAAACAAAAACTCATTTACGTAGTGGAAGAATGAGCAATGTCATAGTCCTCCAAGCATTAGATTTGTCCCTGGTGATAACCATTCCTTTCTCTAATAGTCTATGAAACTTTCAGAGCAACCTCCACACATATCATATAAAAGTGACTGACATTTGTGAGATTTTGCCATCAGCAAACAATGGGCCAAATCCTCAGCAGGTGTAGATTTGTCATATCTCCATTTATGTTAATGAAACGTTGCAGCTTACAACATCTGAAGGTCTGGCCCATTGCTTCCAGGATGATGATATTTCACGAATATTTTATGAAATTAACTATTCTAATTTTAATTTGTTGTTTACCTAGATCCATCCCGCCAACAAGTAACAGAGAAATAAAATAGATTTTAAATGTTTAAGTAGCAAATGCTGCAGGGCAGGCACAAATGTTTAAGAGTAACTATGTCCTGGTGGTTCCATCCCAGGTTATTAATGAAGTGTGGAAATACATGTTGTTGAAAACATCTGTATGAACAGCTCGCTCTCTGACTTGGTATGTGGTTGTTTTTGAAGGACAACTTAGGTTGTATAAACTGAGAGAGGGGGGAGACAAAAATATTTTCTTCAGTCAGTCACAGGGTGCGTGGTTATGGTTTAAGCACCCTAGTTCTTCCTTCTGCAAAACTTCAGTTTGGTAGATCTCTGTTTACCTACAGTCAGGATCCATGTTGGCTCATTGAAGTGGAATATTTGTCTCTCATGTAAGGCCAGATTTATTTTCACAGCATGAATTTGCTTTTGAAACAGTCTTGAAGAAAAAGAACTAGACCTAACTTTTTCATCTAAATGTATCCTCTCTACAAAGACGCTGGAGTTCAATGGTACAAAGACTGAAAGACACTAGGTCAATAAAAATATATTAACAAGCAACTTAACAAGCTTAATATATCTTTAAAAAAAATCTTAGCTCTTAGTAAGAAGCACAATATTTCTAAATAAATTAGAACCAGAACACAAGAGGATATTTACTGCTAAATAAAAGAGGGAAATGAACTGAAAGGGCAATACGCTGTACTGAGACTATTTGAATATATGCATTTTTAATGACAGTTCTAAACCAGCAACTGTTCAATTACATATAATCTGTCATGGTGGGGGTAAAGAAGGCAATCATGCTAAAGAAAGACATTTCACTGTGAATGATAACTTATCACTGACATAAAATGAGTGTACGTGATGTTTAAATAATATTAGATAACTACACAAATTTAAAAATTATGAGCTTGTAAGTGGATTTTCTTTCTATTGTTCATTTCTTTTAAGGATGTTTCAGCAGTAAAGAGTATACATTTTCCTTTATTTGCCCTTTAATTTCTTGAAGAATATTTGTCTTTTGGGAAGTTAAGCAATAAAGTTATATTTGCTTACAGTTCACCAATAATTCCTCTGAAAAGCTGAAAACAATTCCTAAAGTATCCCAACTCAACGTTATTCAGATATTTAGGACATAATGTTTTTTTGCCTATTCAAAACTCCAGCTACACTGTACACTTGTACAGTGATATACTGCATGGTGTGGTACATTTTATTCACATTTTGTTTTCAGTTAGTACCCACTCTATAAACAGAAGAAGTCATAGGTATTTCACTAATGCATACCAATCTAAAACTCAAGAAGCAAATTTCTTTTTTATTTTTTTTAGAAAGGTAGCAGAGGAGTCTAGGGTTAAAAATAAAAGATCATAATGTTCCTGAGGGCTAAGGGCATCATGTATCTCAAGGAGGATCATATTATAGGTGCCAGAAGTTAGAAATTATTGACATTCAACAGAAAAGGGAAGCAGGGGAGAAAAACCTTTTTGGGGCATAATGTTATAAGTACACAACAGTAAAACCCCATTATATCTACTTATCATTTTTCTGTGATTTGGAATGTGTCTATCATTAACAAAACCAGCTAACTTAATCACATTAGACCAAAGCTTTGGGGGGACATTTAGGTCTTCATATCTCCCTAGTGTCCTGATTTAATTGGGACATCCTGAACTCTCACAGCAAATCAGAGTTCCAGCTGTCTCCAGACCAGCAGGCAGATTCTCACTTTCCCTTGTTCTCCCCTTGTGCTGGCACTTTCCAGAGGGTAAACAGAGGTCTGATAACACATGGACACAGAAATGTCAGATGTCACTCTATTTAAATACAAAGCCATTTTAAGGTTGACTACTTGGGCAGAACTACTTGCGCATATAAATTGTCATTTCCAGTTGATTAAAAGCAAGAAAAACACTGTTTGGATTAAGATACATGCTATTCAATTACACTTTCACTTTAAAACAGCTCTACAAGCTTCTGTTTGCTATGCTTTGTGCTTGGAAAAAATGCTGATTTACCATGCCAAGTTGATTTACTTTTTGTCTAATTTCAGTGATTATTTGTATGAAACTTACTGAGAAGTTATGTCTGATGTTTTTTCATTAGAAAGTGCCTAGTCATAGAAATTTATGCCAAAAAGTATCTGTTTCAAGGACAGTTCTTTCAGGAAACATTTCTCAGTATATGGTGGAGAAGAATATCTGGTCAAGAGTAGAAATTGAGCTTAGAGTAACCAAAAGCACACCAGAAAGTGAGCCTTCCACGGTTTCAGTTCTAAGGTTTCTTGTATTTTAAAAGAGGACCTCCAAGCTACTGGCAGTTGTGAGGTATTCCTGTCATTTTTCTATTGAATATACTTGGAATACGAAGCCTTAAAATGCATACACACATATACATAGATTCATAATTGTAAATATTTTTAGGAATAGAAATCCATTTTACATGCGGCTATAGTTCTGACATGGCTTCTGAAGATTTTTAGCCATGAGATTGGCTTGTGTGCTCAGGGGAGGCTCTTGGGTCAAGTACTGTCATCTTCTTTTACTACATGCCTCTTGGCAAGAAGCACTTACAAACTTGGAGCATGGAAATATAACTTCAGGACAACACAAGCAGTGAAAGAT
Organism: Patagioenas fasciata; assembly: GCF_037038585.1. Lineage (NCBI taxonomy): Eukaryota > Metazoa > Chordata > Aves > Columbiformes > Columbidae > Patagioenas > Patagioenas fasciata. The sequence continues at coordinate 78,952,370 of NC_092520.1, read as the reverse complement.
GCGATGTACAAAGCAGAATAGCAACAAATAGAAATAAATATGGATATTTAATATGGAAACCTAGCCAAGGGGTTTTATCCACTGTTAATACAATGAAGATTCACCCTCTGTGAATGTTCCTTGTGACTGACCATATTTCTTTTCCTTTCTGTTATGTTACACCACATGTGGTCATTTTCAACTGCACAAAGAATCAGAGCATGTTCACTTTTTGCAGTCTGTAATTAGGCAAAGCTACAGCAGCTCTGAGAGGGATGAATCAAGTCACAGATGTTGGGGAAGTGCCCACCTAGCTCAGTTCTGCTGCAGTTGATACCTAAAATAGTAAATTTGATATACAGCCTGTTCTTGTCACCATTTCCAGCCACAAGATCCAGTGCACTCAAAGGATGGGGCATATTAAACAGAGCAGGGAGGAAAGGGGAGCACATTTTTAGAGTTAAATCCATTAGTACAGTAATTTTAGATGTAGAACCAAAAACTTGAAAGCAGCTTTTTGACAGAAGAAACTGAATATTTACTGCATATCTAGGGGTAATTATTGTGCTAAGAGTGCTGATCACAACAGGTAGAGCAATGGTTGGAACTCTTAAATTCCTGCCCTGAACATGTTCATCTCATACGCAGAGGCTAAAACTCTTTTGCTGAGTTTAAAATATACAGTTTCCATCTCTCAGGAAATAATTCTTCAGTAAATATATTGTTAGAGCAGCTCAGTTCAGGGGGATTTAGAAGGTCTTCTCTAAGCAAGAAGAGTCTCTTCTTGATCTGTCTGTAGTTCCACCTGTGGAATTGCTTTCTCTTGTTTTTTTAAAGCCACTTTTACTCTTTTGCTAAATGCCTGTACTTGGCCATTTAATATCCTTCATAAAACATTTTAGATTTTTCAGTTCAGGATATAAGGTTATATCATTCCTTGTGATTTTTTTATCTTCAGTGATCAACCAGGCAAGTATAATATTTGTTGTAGATTATATTGAGTATTCTCTTGCTTATCATTATTTCCATACTAAATATTAAATGTAATGATGCATTCTAGTAATTAGTTTAAAGGTAGCACAGGTACTTCCTTATGTTGCAGCCATTATTTATGTCTCATTGTGTGATCTAATAGTAGAAAGCTCATTTATTTCCTGATGTCCTTTAATGCTTTTTGTATTGCTGCAAAGTTTGACTCCAAGTCAGTCATCCTTTTGTTAACCTAAATGACAGTATTTATCTTGCCTGTTAGGACACAGCTAACTTCATTCATTCTGCACTTTGCCCTTTTAGCTTTCCCACTTTATTGTTCAGAGTTTTTAAGCTAATACAAGAAATACTAATAGCAAAAATGATAATTGATACATTTGATCATGTTCTCCTTTGCTGTAGGAAAGCATTGGATATAGTATTGTGTTTTCACTAAGAAGTGAAAAAAAAAAAACCCTGCATAAAAAGCTTAGTTCTTCATTTCAATCACATTTTCTTAGATTTCAGTAGCCAGCCAGGAGTGTTTCTGAACTGGAAGAGTACACATTCAAGATAATGTGGCACAACCCTGACCATATAGGTCATATTGTATGGTTCCACTTGCAGAGATAAGAATATGCCACCTGGCTCTCAACTACAGAAAATATGGTCTATACTCATACACCAAGTCAACAGAATAGAACTTCAGAATATGTACTTTATGTATGAACCTTGAACTTACTGTTGAATTTAGATGTTTAAATTCACTGGGGATCATTATAGTCAGCTACATCATCACCAATTGAATCTTACTAAGAAAGCTGAACCAGGTCCTAATGATCTCCTTCAGATCAATGACTCTCTTTCAAATGCTATGGATATCAGTAGGTATTTGTCTCTCTTTAAAGAAATTGCCTTTGGCAAAGTTCCTGGCTGGATTTCTATGGAAGTCTTAAAAAATTTGTGTGATCGTGGCAGTCCATCACTCCCTGAACATGATGGTACCAGCTCCACATGCCTCAGTGAATCCTGTGTCTTGTCATACAGGGGTGCTCATATGCCTTTCAGTGGCTTAATTAGCTTCACATCATCTCAGTAAATCAGATGTTTTGCAAGATGCAGTAACATCAGTCCTCTTAATGACAAGTGCAGGGTAGGGAGTATGGAGTGTTTCAACCAGAAATCCATGATGTTGATAGAGAGATGTGTTTTCCTCTTTGTTGCACTCAAATTGTATCCTCAAACCATAGCTGGAATGGATTATTCCTGGCCTTTCTTAAAAGCTTTATTGATTTTTCTTTATATCAGCATCATCAGGAATGTGTGGATAGCAAGAAAGGGTTATTGCTACAATGTAGTTCCAAAACTGTGGTTTGGGATCAATTAGTAGGTCATAAAGAGTTTCTGGAAGGATATGGCTCAGCACAGCTGGAGAGTAAAGCATACTGTATGTATTCCTAAGGTGTGAGTGCCCTTTTGCTCCCTAGCGATAAAATATCCACTTCATCTGGGCTGTGTCAAATAGCTGTTTCTGACAGTGGCGTTTTCCTTTACTAAACCTGAAACAGCCAAGCTTTTTGGATTTAAAAGCCTTCTTTGTTTTGATTATCATTAGCATAAATCTGCCTAGAGGAAATGGGGAATCTTTCTTGCTCTTTAATCTTTTATGACGTTCTCAGTGTAAAAAAACCACACAGCAAATATCCTGCAATTTCTTAATGCCATTCCCTTGAAAACACAGGACCTGTTCCTGACCAATACAGTAAGATCATGCTTTAAAAATGGATAGGAGGGGATATTACATTCCAAATTTTCTCTTCCTTTTGAAAGAAAAAAGGAAAGAGTATGTGGGTGTTTGTTCCCCACCAATCGAAGATTATTTGTATAACTATGCTGAAAAATATCACTCAGGCAAGTCACATTATTCACAAGATAGAAGAGACAATTTTTCTGAGTACCGTAGGAAGAGTAGGCTTCAATCTGCAGCCTGCTATTTATTTCTACAATCCACACAAGAAACAGCCATCACCAAGCTCTATGAAGAGTGCCTCAGCATTGTATACAGGACACATTGAAGAAGCAGCAATTGCTACTGCTTTCCCAGGGAATATGCCACCCTTTACAGGATAAAATCCTGTTATACAATACTGATGCAGATTATCCGAGACAGTCAGTTTGATGGATTCTATTCATTTCTTGGAGAGGTTAATCTTTAAATCTAATGGTTACAGTTGAGCTTAGGCATGTTCTACAGCAAGGCTTTATTCAGAGTCTCTCTTTCTGAACAAATACAAGGAAGAAAGATGCCCCATGCACTTGGTGCAGCTTCTCAGCTTCTCATTTCTCTGTCCCTTCCCCAGCTCTAAGCCTCGGTTCCACCCTTCCGCTGCAAAGCCCTCAGCAAGAAGGAACGTTCTTTGGCCAGACAGTAAAATAGCCTTCAGGAAGCAGAGTTCTTTTGAAAGGATCTTCAGAATCTAAAATTTGCTGCCAAATCTTGGTTTGAATCTATCAGCATTAGTACATGTATGCATTGGAGAGCAAAATGGTGATCCAAATATGATCATGCACATGGGTGCAAATGGCTGTTAGTATACACTAACCAGAGAGCAGTAAGAATACTCTTCCTTTGTGTTTTTCTCTCCTTGATATTCTTTGAGCCACACCTGCTGACAGTGTAATTTCATACAGTATCACCAACATAAATGTATCTGTACCAAGTCACATGGGGAATTATTTTTTATTTCAGTAGTTTCTAGGGAAAAAGAGATGGAATGTCTTGATCTTTTGAAAAAAGTTTGTTAAAACATGCAATAAAAATCTGTTTAGCGAATGTTATTTGTCTCTAGGATACAACACTTCCATGTCTCACAATACTTGCATGTTAAATCAACCTGGATAGCCAACTGTTTCTCATAAGTTACTGTAGCTATCATTAGGCCTTATTTTGCCTGCTTTGCTTGTGTAGAACAGTTTGTCACTCCAAGAATACCTGAAGTGATTTGAAAGACTTTGCTGAATATTCTGTACCACATTCAGAAAGCCACACTACTGACCATCCCTGTGTCTATGGACTGAACTGTTAAGATCTTTTTTAAAAAAAAGCTGAAAACAAATGAATAAACAAGCAAGCAAACAAAGCCATCACCTGTATACCAGATCTGGGTCTTGCTTCCCTTCTGCATTTTTCAAAGTGAAGTGAAGTGATGGGATAAACTGGGTGCAGGATGCATGAATTATATTTTTGCTTTGGTCTCACCTTAATTGGCTTTGTCTGCATGCAAGATGACAAAGGAGGTTTGAGTCATTCAGAATTGTCACTTCTATAATTAAAAAGAACTGTTACCAAAGGAGTAGATTCACTGTTCAGGCTGGGATTGAATTACAGACCATGTTTAATTATCAACCCTTCTTTCTAGTTATTTTAATGCATTATTAATTCAGTTTCTCAAAATATCCTTTTCATTTACAGCCGTTGATGGAATAAAATGTGACACAATATGTTTTCTTTTCTCTGAAGTAGATAATGTACTCTAACAAGAGCAGGTCGACATGACCTTAGCTGTAGTTATATCACATGATAACCACAATAGGGCCTTATCAAAATCTCCTACTCTTTTATGTGTTTGAAAATTCCAAAGAAGAAATTCATATGTCTGAGTAGGCCTTAGCCCTTGATTGCAAAACAATAAAAATACAAACGTAGTTGTGAATTGCTAGATACTATTTTTCTGAAATTCTTCCTACCTGAAGTTGCATATAGGAGGAAAAAAACTGTCTTCAGTAAAAGGAAGATGAGAAATAAATGCAAACTGGCAGTTGTTTGAGTAATCATACGACTTTCAAACTATGTAGCTGTTCATATTTGATAACCCTCTTGTCATTCAACTATTTTTCTTTTTTCCTTCTTTTCTTTGTGTTTTTGTTTGTTTGTTTGTTTGTTTTTTAGTTGGTTGGTTTGGGGTGGGGGTGGGTTGGTTTTTGAGTTTTTTTGGGGGGTTTTTGGTGTGTTTTTGTTTGGGGGTTTGTTTGTTTGTTTGTTTTTATGATGAGGTGCTTTCAGCAGTCTTTTGAGCTATCATCACTTTCCAGTCTTTGCTGGCTTTTTGAGCTTTCATATTTAGAACAGTCACAGACAATCTCAGCATGTTACTTGACTAAAATCTCATCTGGTGTAAATCAGTAGGACCGTCTTACCATGCAACCTAATTTTTTATTCCATCCAAAGGCTCTCGAAATAGAGATGGACACATCTAATTTGGCAATGATTTCCTGGCATGAGCCACACAGATAAAATTGCTATCTTTAGAACCATGGCCTGACTATTTTTTGATATCCAGCAATGGAAACTTGTACCTTATGGAGATATGAACAACCATGAGTAATACCTGCCATGAATGCAGCATTTGAGAAATTACTCATTGTTGGTTAAGCACGGGTAATCTTTTCTGCGCCATTGATAAAGACATGATAAAATAACGTGCATCCCAAAGATTTTGCACTCATATGGCTGGATAATTCAAATATCCTTGAAGATCTGGAGGATGATCTCAGTTTAGAAGCTAGCTCCCTGTACCTCTCCACTGATTGCTGTTGATATTAGCCACCTCACTAAAAAAACAGAGTAGTACACACCCAGTGCACCCACGTGTCTCTTTCTAATTTTTTTGTAGTAGTTGAACACTTACATATCTAATCATTCAGTCTTGCTTACTCAAGGGGGTGTAGAGTATTCAGCTGATTTAGGAATAGGAAGAATAGGGTCCATATTCATAAAGATATAGAGATACCTCTGCAGTAGCCACACAAATAAGCACCATGGTATATCAGATGTAAGCCTATAAATCTCAGGTGAAAGATTCTGCTGTTGTATGGCAGGGTGTGCTTTGGTTCACAGTATTTACTAAGAGCCTATGAAATGTGTAGCATTCTGCTGGTACTTGAAACAGACTGAACCTGTGCATGGCTTTTTAGTATAGTCACAATATAGTCACAAGCAATGCGGTTTGGAACAACACATGATGGCAGGTGTCATGTGTCTCTTACCAAGTATCTGCCATTTTCAAGTACACAAGCAACAAATCTGAGGCAATACAAACTATCTTATTTTGCCATTGTCCTTCATGCAGACCAGTGTGTATTCAGGGATACTACTGACCTGAGTAAGAACTATACATCTTAAGAGTTCAAAAATATATCCCAAAACAAGTATGGCCTGGACATTGCCGGTTTTGCAGAGCAATATTACTACTCGTTCCTAATATGTTTTTCAAAATTAGTCTCACTCTGGTATTTACAAGCTTCACCTCTGATCAGAATCCTATCCAGGTTCTTGCTGCCTGAACACTGAGGATTAAATATAAACTTGTAGTACCACTTGAGATACCCAGCGATATCCAAGACATACTGGCAGGTATGAAAAAGGACCTACAGGAGACTTGCATCTTTCTAGAGTGGTAGCTGGAAGCCAAGAAAGATAACACCAGGCAACCCTAGGAAATGCTAGGCAGCAGTGGATTCTAATTTTTTTTTTTTTTTTTTTTTTAGAACACAATTTGTTATTAATCTTGTCTTTGATTCTATACATTTGGGGAAGACCAAGGATTTGAAGTCACTGATTTTGCTTTCTTGACTCTGAATAAAACACTGCAATAGACAGTTTTGTAAAGCTGCTACTAGAGTCTCTTCCTAAGGCACAGTCTAATAATATTTTTTTATGTGCCAAGTTTGTTCTTGAAGACCTTTAAATATGATGCTTGTGACAAAGAAAAGAAGGAGCTAGGAAAACAGATAAGTGTTATTACGGGAATTAGTAAGGATTTTTTTCTTTCTTCTACCTTCTGGAGAATGTAGGCACAAGACTTTGCTCTATTCCAACTGATGACCTGAAACATAGGCTTTCAGATTTATGGAGGTACAATGGAACATGAGAAAGAATGGGAGAGAATTGCTTGGATATAGAACATCAATCACACCTAGTCAGTGAATACTAAAGCCCACAACAACTGTCCAGTGAAGCCTCACAATTTCAGGAGTCCCATGGCCAGAAAGATTATGTTTATCCTATTTTCCTGGCACTGAAGCTAACTAGCACAGAATGACCTGTCCATCATATTATGCTCTCATAGTCTTCAAAGCAGGATGGCTGCATTTACACCAACCAGTGAGATATGGCAGTCTATAATAATATAAACTGTCCCACACTAGCCCTCAAAATCTATCTGGGAATAGTCTGGGACAGTATAAGATGGCACAGAAAAAAAACAAGCCACAGTCAAACTATTTAACTTCATGGGCAATTGAGTTTCAGTGCCCAGGCACTACTTAAATCACTAATCTAGATATAGGCAAAGAGAAACATTGAATCCAATTACATGTAGGGGGCTTTTTGCCTGTACTTTTAAAAAATTCAAGCATTTTTAATCCGCAGCATAGTACTGGTATAACTTCTCAGTAGAATACAAACCAAATTGGTCATGCTTTGTGATTTTCATGCATTGAAATTCAGTACATTTCTTTCTATACCAATAAAAAGTAAAAAAGAAAGAATCCCAGTAAAACTGGCTGTATTTCAGCAAGTGCATATGCTTTACGAATAAATCTAAAAAGAAAAGCTGTCGTTTCCTCATGTAAAATCTCTTTATTTTTTCATTATGCACCACTGAGCCCTCATTCATTGTAGAGTAAGTGAAAAATCACCCTCAAGCCTAGAATAGGAAAGTATTTAAGATCTGAGACATCTTGCAGATGGTCTCAAAGACTCAGATACTTCCTTTGCATCTATTAGAACTGAGAGATACTCTGCATTGCTAAGTTATTGTTGAGCTGAGCTGTTGTTAATGATTTATGCTGTTACTGACACTATGTAAGCTATTAAACTATTTAAACAAACAAAAAAAGGAGCAATGCCTTAATGCCTAAATATTTTTTTTTGCATTACATTCACCATTGAATAAAGAAGTGTTGAAATAAGAATAAGAGAGAAAAAAAAATTACTCTTGTGAAGTCCAGAAACTTTTGATTTAGAGATTCTTTTTCAGAATAAAAGATGAGATTAGTATTTAAATGCTAAGTGCTGCGTCCTTTTAAACACTCAGTTTTGGTTTTGGTCTTAAGCAACTGATGTAATCAGATATATCACCATATCCACTGCGTTCATTCAGGTAACAATTCTTACTTGCTTCCAGTTTGTCTGACTGTTGTTCTCATGCTGCCATTTATTTGTATTTCCTTCATCCTCCCAAATTAATTGAAGATTGTTGATATTTTAAATAAATGTTGATTCTCTATAACTGCTACTTTACATTAAACCCAGCAACAAGCTCAGTGCCCAGACGAGGTCCAGAAACAGACCCCCACAACATGCCAGCTTATTTTCTCCATTTGTTCTGTTGAAGGACGTAGAGAGTCTTCTCTGCTTTGCGAATACAGAACTGCAGAAAATATGTAGACAAAAGCTTACTTCGCCAGCTTAATTCCTTTCCTAGCTGTCCATTTCTCTGCAAACATCAAAGCCATCAAACACGATGATGTGATGGACATTTCAGTAGAACCTGTTTTCCCCCGCATACAACTGGTCCAGGTTACATGTAACACTGGCAAAGTGATGGTTGCCTTCCTAAGCTGGCTGAGGTGGTGGCACAATGAGAGTTTCACTTATGTAAAAGGAAAAGAGGAATATATCTACACTCACAGTGCCTTGATTGTTAAAAAGATACGGAAGCTGTGAGGTTGCCTGTGTCACTGAGACCCCAAGGCGGTGTACCCACTGCAATATGGAGCCTGGGGAAAAGTACAAGAGGGCTGTTTGGGATGCTGATGAATGTTACGGCATGGAAGTTCAGTCATAAGAACTAATGACTGTCTCACTGACAGTAAAATTCTGAACTTTAAGGGCATTATTTCAAGTTTATTACAGAAGATCCAAACAATAAATTATTACCCTTAGTTTTTAGAATGAGCATCTCTCTTTCTGATAAATGAATAGCTCTTTGAGGTTTATGCACCTTTTCATACTTATCATTATAGCAGGGATCATAAAAAGGGATTGCAGTGGCAGTGTGCTTTAGATGTTAAATATTTATTAAAAAATACATTGTACAATTCTATGAGTGCTCACCTCTTAGTGGAAAAAAATGTGATTCTTATATACAGATTCACTGCCTATGTAAACTATGGACCTCTTCCAGTTCATGTGAGCCTAGTTTCCCTGATATGAAAGAAACAATTCTAACCTATAGCAGCCGAGGATCTGGCCTGGTCCATTTGATCCATGAAGTAATGAATTTCTTATTGTTCAGGGGTTGTGTTTGTTTCTGGTTTTGCATCACAGTCTTTGGAACTCTCTGTGTTTACTGCTGGCCTCTCTTTTGTCTTCCCTTTAGTCTCTGGCCTTTCAGTTCTGCTTCCTGTACTAATACAAGTCTTTATGTCATTGAAAATTAACAACACCAAAGCGGTGCCCTGCCAGAGCGGAGCAGATCAATGACCCAGGAGCAGCATGTTCCAGTTGAATGGTGCACAAGTCATTTTAACTTCCACTCTCCAGTGCTCAGCCTCCAAAGGAGCAACCCTTTTGCCCGGTATATTAACTTCTGGAAACTCCTTGTTAATCACTGCGGCTGCAGTTCCTGCTCTGAATTTTCAGCTAAGACCTGAGTGCAGCTTCTCATCAGGCTTTTCTTTTGTCTTTCTTTCCATCTTGTTGTGTGCTGTCAGTCAGATTACCAGAACTGTTGTGGTGTTCCATACAGTAACTCTGTGATATAGTGCTGAGAGCTGTGTTTATCTTATGAAAACCAAACGAACAATTAGAAAATAAGAAGTCTCATGGTGTAAACTGATACTGCTTCACTATCAATCTTACATTAATTAAAAAAATTAAAAGGCATGCATCAAATAACCCCTAAAACATGGAGAAAAACAGTATCATCAAACAGAATAGTATTGTCAAAATTTTTCTTTACTGACCTTCCTAGAAAGACTACAGTCTTCAATATAATGTAAGAAGCATGGCATATCTAAAGGTAGTAATTAAAATTCTGCATGCAGATCTGCACTAGAGTTTATTGATGAGGCTAAAATCAGAGTGATCCCTGCACTTAGAGGGTGCGGGATCTTCCCATGACTTTGGAATTACCACATACCAGTTTGACACACAGGTTCAGGGGACACTTGCTGTGGAGCTGTGCCTTCCTTCGCAGTTATCCCCAGAGTCTGCCTTCTTTCATCAGGCAATTCATGAAGGTGTGGGGCATGAATGCAGCAGCAGTTTAACCACTGAGGCAGGAACATTTGGCTAAGATATTTCAAACTGTATTTTTGCTTACAAAAATGGAAGCTATTATGGATTTGTTCCAGGGAGATGTTTCGACTTCTTTCTCAAAAACAAATTTCTTTATATGATACTGGTGGGATTTATCAGTGCAAGAAGTAACAACTGGGGCTCTAGAGAAAGACATAATGCTGTTTCATGGAGGATTTGGATATTTTGAAATTTGATCCTGTTCCAAGTCAGAAGGAAACCAAGAATATTTAAGTTTTCATGAAAGAAAAGGGAAACTTAATGCCAGGAGAGTCTGTTAAAGCTCTGACATCCTCACATTGAAGCTGACCTGCAAGAAATGGGATGGTTTTCTACCCTGTCTTTGCTGAGCTGGAATATTCATCTCAAGCATTAACAAAATAACAAGATAAAAGAATTCCAAGGGGGAAAAGTTGTCTATGGGAATTTATTGACCACAGTGTGAACACAGCTTTTCACTGAAATCACAAGATACTGACTCTTTTCCTCAAGGGAAATCAGAGCTTTTCACACATTCTTCACTGGGGTGCTGAAAGAGGCAGGAGAAACAGAGGACTATCACATTTATAAATAGCTGAATTGAAAAAAGCAACACTCAACAACACATAGTTTGAAGACCTTTTATCTTTATTCCACTTTAGTGCCCTCATTTCCAGTCATGGACACTCTGTCTGAACAGCCAGGAGGCACAGGCATAGTGTGTGGCATGAAGCCATGGTTGTTGCCCTGGTCCTCACCAGCCTCCCTGTCCCAGGAAAACTCAGTCAAATTGGTTGTCATTGTATATGAAGCAGCGATATTGTTTCACCACTATGTGGATTCTTTACAATAGATTCCTGTCAGGATCTCTTTCTATTTGGTAACAAGGAAGGTTCAGTGTGGAGAGTGCTGTGGGGCCACGGGGTGGTGTGGTGCCCTCCCTCCCCTACCAGTGCCATCCCACAGCCCCCAGTGAGGTGATCTGGGTCTGGCCAAGGACTGTGACCCCTTCTGACCTGGAGAAAGTGCTGCAGGAGTACTGGACCTGAGGGCAAAGCCCTAGGACTGGCAGCAGCCTGCAAGGAGGCTTCTGCCCAGCTACTCCCTCTCAGAGGCCTTGGGGAGAGTCTTCCAACGTTCCTGGAAATGCTGTGGCCCAGGGAGGTTCCTGTGGAGAAACCGCAAAACCAACTGAGGACAAAGAAATCCATCATCAGCCTCAGACTGGGAATAAATAATACTAATGATATGTAAAGAGCATCAGCTGGATGTGGAAACCAACTGTCACTTCACTATGAAGGATGCTGTTGCATATACAAGAACATAATTCAAAATAATATCCTTAAAAAGATAGAAAGAATTTAAATGCATGTGTATGCTTGGATATTTAATGCACCATGCAGGCATCATATTTCTTTCATATTTTAAACACAAATCATATAATCTCCTTTAATGAGCAGAGATCCATGGCAATGATGAATTTTTATGGCAAATAGCACTACTGTGCCATGCTTCTTCATTAAAGCCCTGATTCAGCAAAGCATTTAAGCATATGCTTAACTTTAAGCATCCGAGTAATCCTCAAACTTTCTGGTGCCGTGTACATGCTTAATATTCACTAGATCCACAAGGACTTTGCTTGAATTGAGTCAGAAATATGAAATATAACAACCCTGTATACACAGGATATCCTGCTCAAAACAACTGGTTAAATTGTTAGATGCTTCGTTAGATGTGCATTGGTAATTTTAATTTTCACTGCCTCTTTGATTTGTGAAGAATGAATGTGTATGCACACATGAACTCAAGACCTGAAAAAATGATGAAGGTAAAAAAAATAAAGGCACATTGTGGGTTCAGGACATCTATAATAAACCTGAGCTTCATCAGCATTTCTAAGTTTTTTAACCAAGAAATATTGATTCATATTTATTATATTTTATGGCACTTTACAACAATTTATAACACTTACATTAAGGAATAGATGGGCTGGGATAAAAGCCAATATGGGTATGAAAAAGATGAAGTGCTGTCAGGAATAGCAACTTTCAAGTATCAGGTACAGCCCTTGTTTTTACACTTTATCTCACCTATGATAGAAAGGTTTCATGATTAATTTTAGAATACAAATTCTAGAAAAAGACACGCTGTAGAACAGTCACCTCAAGAACATCTTAGCAATGATATTGTTTCAATATAAAGCCAAATGTAAAATGTCCTCAAGGCATCTGTAATAAAGAATGAAGCCATAATAATTATTGTACAGAAACACTCTTGAAAATGCTCAAGAAACAATGAGCTTAGGTTTCAAAGGTGAACTAGAGACTTAAAAGATTTTTTTTCTACCAGAGCTGATCATCTTAGAAATCCAGAGAAATTAGTTAGAAAACCGATTTTGTGCACAAAATCCCTTGTTGCTATGTTACCATAGATATTTTTACGACAGTCTCCCAGTGTGAGCCAAAATCTGTTCATGTAAATATTCATAAACCAGGTAAAACAGAGAAGTAACTAGGAATATATGGAGTCTTCACCGAGTGTTTGCTTCGCTTTGTACAATTACTTAATCCAGCTGCTCTAGGACCAGCAGCCAGATTCATTCATTTCTGAGCTAGATGATGGGGATTTCTTCCTCTGCCATCCCAGCTGGTGGGTCTGGTCCAGGTTCTCAGCAGTTCTAGAAGTGCTGTAGAATCCTTTGAAACTGAAATACAGATTGAGGATGCTTTCTAAGTCTGCCTACAGCACAACAAATTGAAGAAATTGCAAGGAAAGGCAATGCTTTAAAAATGGGTGAAGTACATTGCTGTCTCATTTTGTGTGCTTCTGCTATCCCCCGTTCTCAAATAGGGAATTCACTGTCTGTGAGAGAGGCACTGGGATAATCCCAAGGTAATTAGACACCGAAGAAATGTATTTGCTGTTACAGTTTGGAATATAAGGTTAGTTACTGCAGATGCTAGAAAAGCTTGTAAATGGTGAGAGCCCAAATCTGTAGTATATGATGTCTGTTCCTCATTTCCCAAGATCACTAAATTCGTTCTTTGATGTTCCTTGATTTGCTCTCTCTAGGGACACTGTCCTTTTCCTTTGAGCTTTGCCCATCTATTTGTTCCTTTTCTGTGGCCACCTTGTGCCCTTTCTTCATCCTTACACACCTTTCTGGAGGACCACAGAGAAAAAGATATGAATGTCAGGTATTTTCCAATTTGGAAAATACTAAACCAGCTGGAGCCTTATAGGCTTGTTACCCTATGAAGACAGCCAATGTTTTATGTAGGTGAATGTACAACAAAATAATAGAGAAATTGTGTATGTTTGGCTCACGTGATTCATTAGGTTAGCAGTATATATTCCAGGAACATTCTGTATTTTCAGTGTCATCAGACATGAAACGACAGTGTGTTTTGAACTAATGCATTGGATTGGTACAGTGATTGAAAATCAGATGAACATAACAAATGTAAAATAGAAGACAGGGGATCCAGTAAAAGAGAAGACATGAGATCCACTACCAGCCCTGACAGAGGGAGGCATCTGGATCGTCTTTTGATGGAAAAAAGACAGTGTCCTTCATGTTGCTACAGTGTCTGGCTCTCCATTTCCTCACCGTTCTGTTGTCCCTCTAGTCAGTGCTGCAATAAGTTTAGCTGGGGGGGGTACTTCATATAATTTTAGTTGTGATGGTGGCTGGGACCTTATGTGTAGCAGGGTGTATGAGCAAACATCTATCACACAAACTATAACAGCACCAAGTGTATCTTAAGCAGCGACAGCTCACACATTTTACACGATCAATCAGCTGCATATAAATACTAGCATAAAAATTCTAGCTCATATACTTGAATGTTTTGCCAAAAGATGGCATTTAAATTTTTATTGCAATACAAGTTTGCATACTAGTCCTACAGACTGAGCATGGTACCCAGGCGCCTTGCATCTGTTCACGGTTGTATTCTTTTTTCTGAGTCGCAGCAGTTCAATGGTCCACCTACACGGAGCAGAATGTAAGACTGGGGCCCAAATTTATGCACCATCTGCCCTTAGTCATGCATGCCAACTTTTCTAAAAATCAATCACTTTATCTCTCTGAAGAGCTCCCACATGAAAAATGCCCCAATGTAAGTTTGAAACTTACAATGCAACGTTTTTTAAAATAAATTATTTGGTTTTACTGGGATTTTTTTTCCTGTACTAATATTCAGTATGACATTATTTTAGGTGGAAGATGGCAACTCAGCCTGAGGCATGACAAAATAGCCAGAAACACACCACCTGCTGTGCCCTATTGCTATAATATTGTACTGTTTAATAAGAAAATGACCCCAAGTGCTCGGATGACAACTCCAAAATGGACCATAAATATTCTCTACATAAGGAAGAGCTGAAAGCTAAAGTACACTGCATAATATTGCTATAGTGCAAAAGGGAATAGGAATACATTCAATTTGCCTAAGTATCTAGTCGTGACAGCCACTGACATTTGTTTAGGAGAAACACCAAGTGGATGTCTGTTTGCTAATAAATGAATGAAAAGAAATATGGATTACCGTGCAAATGGACATTAGAGGAGCACAGATTTTGGTTTGATGTATAAGACACATAAAGAACCCAATTCTGGGCACTGCTAAGTGATTCTTGCAAAATGCTGAGCCCCTGCTAATTTCAGTAGGAGTTGAGCAAACTCAGCACCTGGCACGGATGGGTCTATCTATATTTAAATATAGAATGGACACTTATCCAAGTGGATTCACTTATAGTAAACTGATGCAGCCTAGAAATTACATGTATGGTTAAACTGGGGTAATCACAAAGAGGGAGATGCCCAAATAAGCAGTGATGATTGGTACAACAATGTCTGTTTCTTCCTTCTGAACTTGAGTGCTCCCTGAGGATTCTCTCCTAGCCTGCATTAATTAAGAGAAAGTATGTGACATTTCTTGCAGCCTTTGACATCAAGATGGCCTTTCCCTAAGTTGCTTGTGAACTCCTGCTGACACCAAACGTGCTTTTAACTGTATAGGACCCTTCATCCACCAGACATTCATGAACAATATTTATTTATTACTCTGAGAGTTTGAAACAGCATGGCATTGCACATTGGAAGGTATTCCCAGAGCTTTAAACTCCCACCAAATTTACAAGTGGAATTTCCATTATTTCACAAAACAAACAAACAAATAAACAAAAATTAAAATTTAAAAAAAAAAAACAGCAGCTGAGCAAAACCAAATACGTATGTAACTGCATACCTAAGTACTCCCTCAGAGTAGCTGTGTAACCAGCAACCACAAGGTGCTGGCACCTGCTGTGGGAACATGAGGCCTTAGCGTGGGCAAATTGGAACAGGCCATGGGAGACCAAAGTTCGTGTTGCTTGTGGTGGTGGCTCTCTGTGAGACACCTTGACTCCAGGTTATCTCTGAAAGGTACACATGGTGTTTGGCACACGTTTCCAGTACACCAGAGATTAAAAAATAATTTGTGGTGAGAGATGCGTGAGAGAGGCAGCATTAAGCTACCCCAAAATATATTCACTTTGCAAATATTTGTGCCCTGGCTCTATGTAGAAAAGGTCCAGCCCAGTAATGGGTGGCATCACAGATAGAAGCAACACTAAATACCTGTTGATAAAAACAGGAAGAAAAGCGGGCAATTAAGACATTGCCACTTCTGTTTGATTGTACTTTTAATTCTGTACATGTTGGCCCCTGAAACAAACAGCTTTCCATAAACTGTAGTTTGTTATACTGATGAAATTCCTCCGTACAGTGATTAGCAGTGCATTTAGAGTGTCATTATCATCCCCTGTCATTCTTGTTTGTGCTAACTCAGTGTGTCAAGTCAGCTTTAAGTAAGGGCAGAGAGAAACATAGGTGAGGCTGGGGTCAGTTCCAGTTCCCAGGCATCTTTCCCAAATCTTCTGAGCCATGGACCCATCCTCAGTGTGGTTCCCGCAACACTGTGGTGCAGAGCCTCATTGTAAGAGAACTTTGAGCCATGCCACTGCAGGGAGGAGTAGGTACATCACAACTGCACAAATATACAAGTATTGGAATGTCCTGCTGTTAAAGGACAGAGATCCCCACTGTGACATGAGGTAGCCCTGGGTCACAGTCTGGACTCTTGCCCTCACAAGCAGTGGTGATGAGGAAGGCACATGAGTCCATGCAGCTGAGGTCCAAGTTAGTGCAAGAGCATCCAAAACACCTAGAGAAAATATACCCTGCAATCATTTATATGTGTGTTTGTTTGGGTTTTGTTCTGTGACAGTATCTTTTCTAAAATCGTTTCCCTGTCACATTCTCTGATGTTTGATTTTTACGTTGCTGGTACTGTAAATACTTTCTGGCATACCAATTAGGCTGTTTCGGTGAGTCAGTGAAAAAAAAAATGGCTATGTTGCAGGGAACTGGTATCCCTCTTGCAATGCAGTGCTGCTCCAGTGAATGCATCAGCAGGAGAAATTCGTGTGGGTAGTACCTGCATTGCTCTTTTACCTCTGGTTTCTCCTCTGTGGTCTCCACTCCTGATCCATGGCATTCCAGCTGTGAGCATCATTCCTCATCGCATGTCTGCTCGCTTGAATGTAGCTGCTTTATTTTAGCATCATTTGCCTGTACACTCACTTGCTTCCCATTCAGCTTGCCTTTTACAACTCCAGCACATGCAGACTCTTCTGTGTCAGTGCCTTTCATCCCAAACAATTCCATCTTCTCAGTTGCTGGTTTATTTACTCTTTTTGTTTCTCTTAGTAGGACATGGCAGATCACTTGTGTTAAGAGACGATTCCTCTACTTTCATTACTATGTGGTATAAAGCCTGCTCAACAAGACCCTTCTAGGTTTGAACATAAATAGCTGGTATCTTCACCTTTGCTGGAAATACCTGACACAAACAAATTCTCAAAGGAAGCTGTTAATGAGATTTGAGCTGAAAGGCTCTTCTTTGGACCAATGTGCATTTGTCAGTATGTATTGTCACAAAAGCTGTGTGGTCACAAAGAGCCATTGATGAGCCTCGTACAGCCACTTGATGGCCTATTTTACTTTTATCTTCATTCTCAGGGATTAGAAAAAAACATTGGCTTGGCCATTTTAACATTACACAAGTACAAAAATTATATGCTGAGTGGTTTAAAAGCATTCTTTTAAAATCATATATAAATTAAAAGCTGCTTAATTTAAAAATGTATTTTTGGCTGAGGTACTTAATGTTGAAAAGTGGTTACTCAGCATATGAAGTACCATAAGTACTTTTCATAAGAATTGTTATGACATAACAATTTTTTAAATTGTTATTTACACAATAGTTCCTGATGGCTTGCCTTTATAGATTATCAGATCAATAATCAATGTTCTTAAAAGTCACTTAATTCAAATTTATTTAAGCCACATTATAGAAAAAATCAAGTAATGTATATTTACATCAGAAAGCTTAGTAGCTCCTTTAAAACTGTTAAGATCCTCTACTATTAGTCTTGTGTATTTCTATGAAGGACTTTTCCATTATTTAAGTCCCCTAAAACCTGAAGAAATTAATGCCACCAAACTTCAATGAGGTGGTGACAAGTCATTTCCGATTATAAGAACTTTTTACAATTGTTTGAATGGCAAGGGGGGGCAGGATGTGGCACAGATTTACCTTTAAGAATAGGTCAAATTGAAAGATGTGGCTTTATAGCCATTTTCCTCTAACTCTACTGTGCTGGAGTGCTGGGTCACAACTGCTGGGTTTCCAGTTGTATGGTTTCATGGACTGGGCTTTGTTCATTAGCTGTCTTTTAATTAATGGCAAGAATGCCT
Organism: Patagioenas fasciata; assembly: GCF_037038585.1. Lineage (NCBI taxonomy): Eukaryota > Metazoa > Chordata > Aves > Columbiformes > Columbidae > Patagioenas > Patagioenas fasciata. The sequence continues at coordinate 78,934,335 of NC_092520.1, read as the reverse complement.
GCTGACCAACTAGGTATTCTTTGAAGTTTTAAATTAAAATACCTTCAATATTTGTCTTAATAACAGTTTAATGCCTTTAAATTACAGACTTCATGTTTATACTACAAGCTCTGTCATGCTACAATTGAATATGCCCATTAGCATGAGTGGAGCAGGATCTTACTTCAAGGGGGATTCTTTTCCCACTAAGGGGTTGATCCTGAAATCTGCAGCTGTGAGAGAGCAAGCCCATTTGATTTTAGTGGGTTTGAGAAGGTGACTAATGATACTTGTGGGGACTCTGCAGGGTCAGGTCTTGTTTTCATTGCTGTTTAAATGTCAGCACTTGTCAATAGTTATCACAGCAATATTAGGGACCTGGACTTCCTTTTCCTTACAATGAGGATACCATATATTACACACAGTGATGGTTAGCAAATGTTGACTTCTGGTCTATCCTTTGAAATGTTTAATGAGGTCTGAGACTGCAGACACCTAGCAGTTCTTTTAGATGTGCAGCAGTCACAACTCTGCCAATTTGATGTTTGATAACATCATGCTGTTGAATTTTCAAATGAACAAAAAGGAAGAGGAAAAACCCAAAATAAAGCATGTTGTGTTGTTTGGTTTTTGTTGTTTTTTTTTTTTTTTCCTCAATAGTTACTGTAATTGCCACTGTGGATTATACTATAGCAAAGATGTTCAGACATATACTGGGAAGCAGAATCTTACACAGTCTCAGTGTGGTTTTCTGTTCAATTGAAGCTAAAGCCAGCCATGCAGAAAGAGGAAGAGGTACCTTGTCTCAGCCCAGGCTCCGTGTCCCCACAGTTCACATGGCTCTAGGAATCCTTTGGCCACAAATTGAGTTTGGTCAGCTGATCTGACTGAAAACTGATTAGGGAAAGAGATGTGTGCAAATAATGAGAGAAAGCAAAACTGGGAAATGCTTTTGTAACAGAGAAGCTCTTTTAGGGGACTGCTGAGAAAATGGAAGCAAATTGTAAAACAGAGAGGGTAGAAGAAAAAGAGCAGGGAACAGACACCATTTAATCTACAGAGGAAGTCAAGTGTAAGAAAGAGACCTTAACTGGCTCTTGATTCAGATTCAGGTATTACTTCAGAAGGGTTAGGAAATTTAACTGATAACTGCACAAGAGCCATGTTTTTATGTGTTTGTATGTTTCTTGAGGCAATTAAGGCAAACTGATGTAAGATACAATTGGAGTTTAGAACCCTTCAAAGGTCATATTTCTGTTTGTTTCTGTTGCCACATGTCCCAGAAGAATGAACTATAATCCTGGTTTACCCTAGGTAAATACGGTTGTGAAGCCTAAAAATATATAAGCCCTGTAGTCCAGTTCTTCAGCAGGTTTTATAGGCCTACACTAAGAATCACAGCAATGTAGTGAGTGTGAGAGGGAGTGAGGATGTAAAGAGAGGGTGAAAGAGAGTGAAGCCACCAAATCAAGACTAAAGAGCATCTGAATCCCTTGTTCTGAGAGTACAGGTGGGGTGCAGCCCCTGGTGGAAATCTTTCTGGGGAAATGACTGGAGCTTTAAGAGACACACACACAAAAAAAATAAAACAAACAAACAAACAAGCTTAAAAAAATATATATATATATATATATAAATTCCCTGGCTTCAGGAAAGCTTTTCTCCGTGTGGTGCTCGACACTGCTTGGATCCCACACTCTATACAGAGCAACTGTTTCCCCCAGAGTCATTTATATAATTATAACCTTTCTTTTCCTTTCACTTTCAGAGTGGGAGGTTTCGTAATTCTTGCTAATTTCAGGCAGATCTCCCACTGTTTCATGAGGAACACTTTATATAACACAGGTATTTCTGTGTGGCTAATGTTTTTAAAGCTGTGTTTGAGGTTTTCATGGAGGGTAGGAGATTTTGTTTCCTTTAGTAGCTGAAATTAAGCCAAGGATTTTGTGCTGCTCACAGTTTAATGTTTTTTTTTCATTTCAGGCAGCAGATATCACAAGGCCTGGCCCTAAGTGGATGTTTTACTGGTGGCTTTGTTTAAGTTGATGGCTGAGTGGTCAGTGCTTGAACCTGTGAATTATTAAGCAGACCTCAGTTCCAACAAAGACAGTGGGACCTGAGAGACAGTCATCGGGCGCATAGTGGTATGCAGCAGTTTAGTATAGGGATATCCAGGTTAGTTCAAATACCAAGGAAGTACAAGTGAATCAGCATGCTTTCCTGGTATTTCTGAGATAACACTCAGCTAGGATGCACGAGGTGTCCTTAGTAACTCAGGTATCTCTACATACTGCAGCACAGACACCCTCAGGTTCAAGGAGAACATGCTTGGCAAAGTCAGGTTATAGGTATGTATGCTTTCACTGTAAAAATGAAGCATAAGCTCTGATAGTTGTCCAATTTTACTTCTTTGTTACAACCAGGGTGTGGTTTCTTGTCTAATTCTTTCCTTTGCCAGCAGTGCTTTACATCTTTTGTTTGTTTTCCCTACATTGGATGCATCTTGTCAGTGTTTGAATGAAAATGACATCCAAGGAAACCATCTTTTGTGCTACTCGTTTGCCAGAAGATAAAACCAGGTTTCTGGTGTGATATGGATAAAATCTGTAATTGGAGAAAATGTATCCAAAATAATGTTTTTTCACTTTATGAACAAAAATAGATATGAAGAGGTAGTCAGAAAACAGTCAAGTGCACTATGAATCACTGCAGGGGTGCAAACAAAATTCCTTAATGACAGAGTTCTCACTGACAAATTCTGTTTGGTTTTGCCTCTAGAGTTGTCTGTGCTAATGACTTGGAACTTATTTGCATAAAGTATTGTACAGTGCACAGTGTGTATGAGTGGATGAGAGAAAGGAAGTGAGGCCACCCTGAGACTGTATCCCCATGACAACCCCATTTAATGAGTTACTAAGAACCAGGAGAATATTGAACAAAAAGTCTCTTCCAGTATGCCTAGTGGAGCACCAGTGTGGACATTGTCACATAGCACTACTGTGGTCAGCAGAGAAGAAACATTTGAAGACAAACCACTGGATGGGATTAGTCTGATTAAATGTAGATCTCTACCTCTGAGTTAATCAACTTTGGTTCAATTTAGTAGTGGGAAAAACATGAGTCTTCATTTGGCCAGGTAAATTTCCCATGAAAGAAAATTATAAGGGCAGCCTCTAATAATTGATTCAGATTTAAACACTTACACTAGAGATACCTAAGGTAAGGTGACATAAATGCCATCTTAGTCCCCACTGTATATTCTCCACTATATTGGAAAAAAAAAAAACACCCAAAAATTCAGAGACCAAAAAGATGTTTTGAACAAAAACAGGCACAAAAAAGCATCATGTCAGTGGAATTGCTACACTAAGTCAGATCCTCCTTTCCCCCAAGCTGCTGAAAACACCAGTGAGAAAAGTTACACCAACATAAAACAATACATGTGAAGACCCAGAAAATGAGATGTCTGTTCTTTTTGATTAATGGGCCTGTCACCAACCCATAACCAGCTGTGAATTGAGTTGTATTTATTTAATGACTTAATCATTTTAATCATTAATTTTACTTTAGACCAGAAATCCAATTCAATGTCCATGTTACACTTCAAACTCAGATGTATCTGGTTGCAAGGTTTTGTTCTAGCACTTGACAGGTCACATTCCCCAAGATGTTCATACAAGCAGCTCCACTGAGGCAGGTGGGACTGCTGGAAGTATAAGAAGCAAACCTGGGCTTGGCATGTAGTTATTTAAATGACACTCACTTTCTTAATGGATTGATAGGCTCTGTCTAAACTGTGGGACGTGGAGCTGGCATCTTGCTATGTCTGGACTCCACATCAGGGTGAAATCCAGGTGTGCACGTTTCAGCTCAGTCTGAACGGCACCCTGGTGCTTGCTGGAGGAAGAGAGGAGAAATGGGAAGCTGCGATACTCTCTGGCAGGACATCGGTGTAAATGACTCAGGATGTGGACAGAAAGATGCATCACCTTGCAAGTTTCATAGAGCCGTAGGAAACATGCCTGTTACGTTCAGTCCTTGTTCATGGTCATGTGGCAATAATTAAGTGGTTTTCATTTGATATCTGAATAAGTAAAGTGGTTAAATATAAGTGATTTTTTTTTCCTCGGGTAGGCTAGTATCTGTAGCACACACAGACACAAATCGCTGCAGCAACAGTGTCTGAGAAGAGATAGAAGTATTTAATGAGCCATGAGTATTAACTTCTCCCATAGACATGCCCTGTTTGGCCTGGAGAGGGCTTGAAGTGCAGGAGGGGAGAAACTAAAGAAAAGTTTATGCTGCTCGTGGGTTACATCTTAGTATTCAGGACTCTTGGGCTGCCATTTTCCTTAAATGCTGTGTTAATAAGAAAAGGCTTTGCCTTTGTTTTTCTAAAGATTAATATAAGCCGGTAAATCACATGGCAATAATTGGTCCATAATCAGCAGGATTTTTCAGTTGTACTAATCTCTATCAGCATAAATCAAAACAAGTAACCATAAGTGTAATGTGAAGATTCCTCAACCTGGACTTAATCCAACATTTGCAAGTGGAGTTCTGCATTTTCAGACTCACTCTTCCTTCAGTCCTTCCAGTACCCCATCTTAAAAAAGAGCTCCTCCCTTAAGCATCCATATTGAGAGAGACAAAAATGAAACTGTTATTAACCCCTCATGTTCAGGAGACTAGGCAGTTTTTTCCTGTGTAACTAGTCTGGAAGCTATCATGCTGAAATACTGTTTATGAACTCTAAAGGAACTCATTCCAGTTAAACAATGGTTAATTTACAGCCAGAGCTTAAAAGGGCAGAAAAAGATAGCAGCACAATTGGGTTCAGTGCATGATGGGGAAAAATAAATATCTCACAGAAAGAGTGATCTGAAATTCAGATCACATTGAGATGCAAAGAAAGCTGTGAAAAGCAGTAGGAGGGTGATTGTATTCCAATTAGATTTCTTCTGCTCATACAAAACATTCTTGGACTGAAACTTAATCATCTGATTTATGGATCTTGAGAGGAGTGAAACCCTATGAGCTCCTGAACATTGAGAGGCAAATGAGACAGAGGGGGAGAAAAATAGAATATTTCTGAAACTCTGCTTCTGGGGAAAAACAAAGACAATAAAGTCTAAACATGCTCTTGGTTTAAAAATTTACCTTAGTGCTATCCTCTTAGCATCATGTTCTTGACGTACAAACAAGTTGTCTTTCTTGGCCAAGCAGCTAAAAACAACTCATGATTTCATGTGTCACAATCTTTTGGGCACTCGATAAATATATTTCTACAAGGTTTCTGCAAGACCTTCCAGAGTTGTGTAGCCATAGCGGGTTAGTTCATCTACATGATCAGTCATAAGCTACCTGACATCTGATCTGGGCTTGGGTCACATGTAAAAGTGAATCTATTCCTTAGCTGAATCCTTTTAAAAGCATTCCATGTGGGAGTTATACGAAAATTACTGTCAGCCAAAGGGGAATGACAGGATTCATGTAACAGCCCTGCTGGGTGACAGGGTTCTGAGCACTCTCAGGTCAGGGACAGGAGGACTGCCCGGCACCAGCTAGGATCCACTTACATGCTCCTATTTTTCCTTCAATTAATCCATCAGTAGCTAGCCCTCAGAAATCTAATATCAGGGACATTTGTGAAATGATCAAGATAATAGATGTGATATATCATATATGTGATATAGCATATCATATATGTGATATATCATATGTCATTTCTTTCTGCTGTTTTTGGGTTTCGGCCTTCTGCCCAGACTTGCTGCTGGGACTGATGCAGTAAAACTAAGTCCAAGCAGGACAAAGATGATATTCGTAGACAGACAACAGTACTCTCAAAAATTTTCAGCTATGCTTCCTTTAGATGAAGACATATATCTACAACTGGTAAGTCATGTCCATAGTTAGGCTGCTTATGTAGAAGTATCTATAGGTAGCTTTTCCTACCAATATAGGTACAAACCTTTTCTTATCAGATTATACTAACTCTTCTATTTCAACCCCAAACCAGGCTATCTCTAGTCTAAACTCAGAGTCCCCTTTCCACTACACTTCGGTCCTGTAAGTGTCAGCCTGAAATTTAAACGGGTTATTTAGCTGGATTGCCGTCAGGATGAATGTCTGGCCTGAGGGCCCAGATGTCCAAGACAAACCTCAAAGTTTGCATGTTGATGCACAGGCATCAGTTATTAGTACCTTTTACAGCCTTAGTGGACGTGTTCCGACACAAAGTTCTTTACAAACTCCAGGTGGTAGAGAACACTCTCTGTTTACCAATGAAGACTGTTACTAGGATTTTTCCCCTAGTTTCTGCATCGGTTTGCACTGACTACTGCGACAAGGTCAAAATCTTGATCCTGATTTTCAGTACATTTCTGCATCTGCATACCAGATAGCTAAAACCATTTCCAAAGAGCTGTTGATAATCTTCCATCTTAACCTTGAGATCCAGTGCAGCTTCCAAACTTCCAGTGATAAAAGGCCTGATATCTCTTTTTCAGTCAGAAACACACACTGATATATGTGTTAACACTTTCTTCTGCTGTTCTGCTTCTGTGCAACAGGAGGCAGAGCTTAGTTCCTAATTGATTATTTCTATATTCTTAATAGGCACTATTTATAGACACAAATTGTCTTTAGCTGCCATCTGTTCCATATGCTGCTCTTTACACGGCCTCATCTCTGACCTGAAGTAACCATCCTTTCTTCAAGGAATGAGGTTTAAATATTAATGCTTGCTAGGTCTTGAATAAACTCTTAATTGATGTCACAATCTCCCACACAAAAGTGGCTTGTTCCTCCTTTAGAATTTCAGTATTTGAAATATTTACTATAGTAAATGAGGGCACATCTCACCTCACAGGAGATAAAATCAGCTTCTTGAAAAAAACATTGTGCACTCGGGCTTGCAGTTCTGAAAAACACTGACACTTCCACCACCATTGGTCCCAGCCAGAACAGGTTCACAGAGGGAAAGTCCTGCTTAACAAACTTAATTTCTTTCTACTACAAGGTTACCCACTTAGTTGAGAAAGGGAAGCCTGTCAATGTGATATTTTTGAATTTTAGTAAAGCTTTTGATACTGTCTCTCACAGCATCTTCCTGGACAAGATGTCCAGCATCTAACTGGGTAAACACACAATACAGTGGGTGAGCAATTGGCTGACGGGCCAAACTCAGAGGGTCCGAGTAAATGGGGTTATGTTGGGCTGGCAGCCAGTCACCAGTGGGTTCCACAGGGATCCATCTTAGGGCCAGTGCTCTTCAATATCTTCACAAGTGATTTGGACACAGGCACTTAAGGGAACACTAAGTCTGCTGATGACACTAAATTGGGAGGAGCTGTCAACAGTCTCAAGGGCAGAGAGGTCCTGCAGAGGGATCTGGACAGATCGGAGAACTGGGCAATCACCAACCACGTGAAATTCAACTAGAGCAAGTGCCAGATTTTGCACCTGGGACACGGCAACCCTGAGTGTACATACAGACTGGGGTACAAGATGCTGGAAAGCAGCTCTGCAGAGAGGGATATCAGGGTTCTGGTTGAGTTGAACATGAACCAACAGTGTCCCTGGCAGCCAAGAGGGCCACCTGTGTCCTGGGTGCATCCAGCACAGCATTGCCAGCTGGGCCAGGGAGATGATTGTCCCGCTCTGCTCTGCACTGGTGCGGCCTCAGCTGGAGCACTGTGTGCAGTTCTGGGTGCCACAAGATAAAAAAATATATAAAGCTACTGGGGAGTGTCCAGAAGAGGGCTACAAAGTTGGTGGAGGTTTTGGAGGGGAAACCTTATGAGGAGCAGCTAAAGTCACTTGGTTTGTTCAGCCTGGAGGAGACTGAGGGGAGACCTCATGGTGGCTGCAGCTTCCTCATAAAGGAGAGGAGGAGGGGGAGGTGCTGATCTCTTCTCTCTGGTGACCAGTGACAGAACCCAAGGGAATGGCAGGAAGATGTGCCAGGGGAGGTTTAGGTTGGACATTAGGAAAAGGTTCTTCACCCAGAGGGTGATAGAGCACTGGAACAGGCTCCCCAGGGAGGTGTCATGGCCCCAAGCCTGACAGTGTTCAAGAAGAGACTGGACAAGCTCTCAGACACATGATATGAACTGTGGGGTTGTCATATGCAGTGACAGGAGTTGGACTCGATGATCCTTGTGGGTCCCTTCCAACTCAGGACATTTTGCAATTCTGTGATTCAAAATGTAAAAAGTGACTTACCCAAGAAAAGCGTGTTAGTATGTTAGACTAATATTGTATTTCTTGTAACTGTGACTGTGCTTCCATTGTGGTCATGACAAGGAAGGTGTAGAACTCTTGGAGATGGGAAAGCTACAGTCATTCCTGATTTGAATTCGTGAGATTGCTTAGTCATCCATTCTTTCAGATGACAGAGAACTGAGGACTTGAATCAGCAGCTCATGCGCTGGTACCTTATACCGTTTGAGACACCCTAAGGTAGGTGTCCAGCTTGGAACTCAGCTGCCATTTCATAAGACCACAAGTCTTTGGCCATATCTGCCAGCCTTGCGAAGATGATCCCAACACCCAAACTGAACTGAAGGGTGAAGGCTGAACCTTCTTCCCCCAGCTGCACCACCTCATCTCCTGCTCCTCAAATGGAACAACAGACAAAAAGAGCTAAAGTATTGGTGCAATTCATGAGCTTCCTTCTTCAAATGAAATTGTACACCCCACCACCTAGTCATAGCAATCTGCTGAACAAGCACCTAGTATAGACCAATAAACGAAAGGAAACTGAGAGGTCAGTACAGGTCATTATTTTCACATACCTTTGAATAATGAGGGCATCACATGTCAGCCAGAGGAGAACAAAATGTCACATTCTCTAGCTAAAGGTCATGATCGGTCATAGGTCACAGAAGGGAGGCCAGGAAATAACCTATGAGGTTAGGATGAGTGCACAAAGAAAGGGCAACAAATGTCAATGAAAGCATGCAGCTGTTGTGAGATGAAACAACTGAGGCACCCTTTTGTGCTGACATAGGCTTAAAAAATGTCTTTGCAGACATTTTTTTTTTAGCTGGCACTTTTATAGGACATTGACATTAATGTACCCAACCCTGAATTAGCCTTTTCTGAAAGCAACAGTTTGGAAGTTAAGTGCAGCATTTTCCAAAGAATCATAAGCATGACATTTTTATTTCAAGTGATTGATGTTATAGTGGACTTCTAGCACCAAATTCAAGTTTCGCTCTCAATCATTGCATCTGTGCAGTGTGATAGCAATCAAAAACAAACAGAAGTGGCAGTCTGCATTGCAGTAAGGTCTTTTGGAAATTCTTTTTGCCTTTACGGACAGTTAGATGTGTCATTTCATGTTTAATACATAGCATTGCATTTATCTGATTATTTGTTTTAATTCATGGCTTTCGGAAAGGTTGATTTCAGGGGTGCCCCCGCAGTGATGACAAGTACTTGCAGGGTAATCATACAGTAGAATTATAATGAACAGTTTAGGAATATGTGGAAATATATCCAAACTGAGAGACACCTACAATTTCTGATGAGTGAGCTGTGTACTTGACTCATCTGTCTTTGGCTTTCTCCCCTGAACAGCAGCACAAAACCAGTTTCTCTTGTCATTGTGGGTATAAACCTGACAGTCTTACTTAATGAACTAACATGATGAATGCACATTAGGTGAAAGACTGCTATATCTCCCACACCTATGTTACTGGACAATACATGCAAAGAGACTGTAAAAAGGATGAATGCTTTCAAAAATAACTTAACTCATGATGAAATGCTCATTGTGAAAGTGTTGTATGTTTACAGAAAACAGAAAGTATGTGATCCAGAGGTAGGAGAATGGTAAACTGGAATACAATTTAAACTCTTCTGGTTGGTTATCATATGAGATAAGACTGAGATAAAGACCTTCTCTATGCTTCAGTTCTGCTTCCTGAACACAGAACTCTGACATCTGGTATGGTCTGTTTGAAAGTTCTCAGGTGATACTAACTTCCAAATAATTCCTGTTGTTGACTTGGTAATCAACATTTCTTTCAGAGGCAATACCTGAATTATCTGTTTCCCAGTTCACTTAATGTTTAAGAAATTGGGTAAAAGTAAAGCAAGACAGCATCCAAAGTCAGGGGTTCCAAGAAAGAACTAATTTTCTTCTTTTTACTTATCATTGACTGCATATTTCTAATCTGAATTAAATCCCCTATGGCCCTTTTTTTCTGATAACTTTTCAAAACCTGTGGTTTTGTATTATTTTTCTTATGAGGTTGGCTTTAGTTTTGCAAAGATGCAAACATCTGCTGAGATTTGCATACCACTAATAGCCCTAATGAAGCCACAGATCTAACTTGATGCACTCCCTCCAAAATCCTGAGGTCAATGCTTTTGTCTCTGTCTCTAACAGAATGGGCTTTTTCCCTGTAAACTTCAGCAGAAGTAGAGTGCATAAGAACTGAGCATCTGTGCAAATCGTAGCATGGGACACAGGCTGCATAATCATTTCATCAAACTGTATTCTGACTGGGTTTATTTGCAAGCTGTTCTTATTTTAATTATGTTTTCTACCTATTCACTCTTACTTATTTTGAGTGTGTAATTGGCCACCTAAGAAACATGTCATTCTTTCAGCTGCTAGGTTGATTGTCTGAATTATAAGCAGAGAAAACACTTCTCAAGCAGGTTTAAATGAAGTGTGTTTGCAAGACTAAATGAGTTTAGAATACCCTTTCTCTAACATTCCTTTAAACAAAAGCCTGTCTGATTAATGTTAGTAGAAAAGAGGCTGAAACCTGTTCAAATGTGGGTGAATTGGAGTTTCAGAGTTTGCAAACACTCCCACAAAGCATTCACCCATTATTCCTTCCATCTATGTGTAATTCTACTCTCAGTAAGCTCAAAGGTTTAGTGATTTTTTTATTCTATGTTTGTGCAAAGCGCTGTCCAAGAAATCTCCTTTCCCATCACAGTTCTGTGTTTTTCTGACTCTGTTTAAACAGGGCAGTTAAATTACAAGCAAAATAAACTGGCCTTAGGGTTTCTGAAGTTAATAGTCTATGCATCAGAGATTTACATTTTTCATTACTTTAGAGCAAAAGATGTTAATTTTTTTTAGAAATGTTTTAGAAAAATACTCTCCGAATCCAAGAGAGTTCTTAATTTCTTTTTTTTTTTTTTTTCAGAGATTAGGCTTTGCCAAACCTACTTCTGATTCAGCAGAATCAATAGATATATAAGACTGTGTTTAAGTTGCAGAAAACTGTGATCTGTATTCTGCTGTGACCCTCTGAACAACCAAAGGGCACTGCCCAATTCAGTCCCATTTCGTTGTCATTACTGGTATTATGGTGACTCTGGGCTACACCCAAGGAAGGTGAGTCAGAGCTCTACAATAAATATTGTAGATCAAATGCTGAGGAGGCTTTGCTCTTACAAGTACATTATATAATACTAAATATATATACCCAAGTGCTGAGTTAAAAAGAAGTCAGTGACTTTAACATGTCATATCTATATGAAGGTCAGTGAACCTTCTTTGAAAAGTCAATTTTTTCCAATGCCATCTGCCTTTCTCATGATTTTTGCCCCCCTCAACCCATATAAAATGGATCTGTATTCAATCTTGATCTAAGCATGCTTGCAATGATTGAGAAATGTCTAAGGTCAGAGCTTACAAAAAATTCATAAGGGAAGCAGCAGGCATAAAAGAGAGGGGTTTTTTTTAAAGGGAGTTCATGAGCCTCTGTATGATTGGGCATGACATATTCATGTTACTGACTTCTTTTATTTAATGTGGCTCCAAATAACTGATACCAGTACAGTGATAAAAGTACAGAGACTTCACTGCCAGAATTGTGATAATGAAGAGCCTCCCTGCTGATTTCATTCATGGGGCTGTTAGTCTGCTGGGAAAGAGCTCTGATGAAAACTGGGCTGCAGCAAATACCATAAAATAATCAAAGGCACAAAGACCTTTACCTGAGGGGAGCTTGGTCAAGGAGTGATTCCGGGCAGCAGAGGGAAAAGAGGGAAAATCGCATTAGCTGATAAACCAGGTACAGCTTTAAAAAAAAAATAATAATCTAATCCAAATTGCGAGGACTGTGTTATATACAGAAATCTGCTGCATCTTTGGAACAGATTCCAATTATGCAGCTCCAGCAGCTAGTTAACTGGTACATCGACAGTGCTTCGTACCTTGCCGAACGTAGTTCAAACTTACTTTATCCTCATCTACCAGCCATTTGTTCTCTCTGTCTTAGATTGTGAGCTCTCAGAAACAGCAGCTGTCTTTTTATTATATGCTTAGCAAAATGGGCTCCTTGTTTGGGCTATAGAAAATAATAATGTAGACTCCAGACAGCCATATAAGTGCTGAAACACAGTTGATGTCAAGAGTCCTAGATATGAACTGAATATTAATATGAATCTAAAATAATTTTTAAGCAAAAATCTCATTTGTCAACTCTACTCACTTCATGTAAGTGTGTCAATGGTTGATTAAAATTCATAAATGTGCAGCAGAGTTACTGAATAAATGCTGAGTTATTGTTTACGTATTAGAATGCACTGAAGACGAGAGCCTAGATGTGGAAAATTGTGTCAGGAGGAAAGGACCACGGTATGAGTCACTACCATGACAGACTCACCAAGCAATCCAGAATGTCCCTGTGTAAACTCTGCTAGTGATTAACGATCTGCTACAATACAATAAAATAAATAAAATAAAATGCCTCTTAGTTACAGCCCACATTTGCCTAGCTTCATCTTCCAGTGACTGCATATCTTGATTTTTTTGGTACTAGATAAAAGAGCTTCTGCTATCGGAAATTTCTTCCTCATGTGGGTGATTGTGAATTATGACCAAATCACCTCAATTCCCCTTGCTGTGCTTTCTCTTTATTACATCTATGTTACCTAGCTGTCTTTATGTCTTGGGTACTTCAGATTCAAAATCTGGATCATAGCGCTTTGGGTCCTTCTTCCAGTCTTGAAGTTACTATGCACTGTTTAAGGATGACTCCATCCTCTGTCTTTAGCTACTCTTCCGAAGCTGCTATGTTGGCAGCTCTAGTAAAATCTTGTTATGAATAACACCTTATTCATCTTAAAACAAAATGTACTTCAGGTGAGTTCACAGGCACCTACAATTCCTTTTTCTGCAAATGGATGGTTAGGATGTGCCTGTAGAAAGCAAAGTCACAGCTAGAGGGTACAGTTATGGGTGACACACACTGAAATGGATGAAGAATTAGAAAAGACATTCTACTAGTGGAGTTTAATTTCATCTTTTAATCAGGCACATTTGATGTGCAGTATTCTTTAAAATGGAGAGATGAGCAATTGCTGAATAGTGCTATATCTCTGCTTGCAACAGAGTCTGAAAATGGTGTGAAAAGGGGTAGCTTCTGAGATGAAAAAGATGGAGCTATAGCAAATGTGGCTCAGAAATGCCACTGTTCTTTGAGAAAAGGGTGTAAAAAGAGCTGTTTACAGCACTGAACACAACAAAATCTCAGGATGGGACAGAATAAGTACAGCAATAATGGTGACACCTTCCCACAGCTGAGCGAGAACAGAAATATCAACACAAATATGGAACAGTGAACATTTGGCACCAAACAAATATTGCCACTAACACTGAGCTCCCTGCCTGTCTGTTGACAGAGCTTTCTAATACAAACAAAGAAAATTTGGGGAATACAGGCACAGTGTGATGTGCATGTAGTAATACAGCTGCCCTCAACTCTATTCTTTAAGAGAAAAAGAAGAAATTTAGACACTTCTTCACAGTAATTAAATCATCACAAGTCCTAAGACCTGGGCCTTGCCCAGATTAGAGGATTTGTATTGCTGAGTAAACAAGGGGCCAGGGAGCAGCTGAGCACAAGCCTCCAGACTGGTGACACCACTGAGCTGGTAGTTCACACCTCTCTCTGTCTGGGACCTCCCCAAGGAGCTCTGCCTGGGGGACGGTTTGGATTTGCTTGGTGAGTCAGCTCCCACCAGTGATCTCAGCAAAGAGACAACAAGGACCACGCTGCACCGAGTTTGACTTCTTCCATCCTCCACAGTCCTCTTTAGCACCTTTACACCCTCCCATAATTCAACCACATGGCAGGCAAAGCAACCTCCCAGCTCCAAGCTGAAAAAACAGTGCTCTCCTACTCTGCAGCACTATTTAATAGATTTTGAACTAGTGTTTTCAGCCCCAAATAGTAACAGGCATGACCAGCACCCTGCAGGGCAGGAGGCAGAGCACCAGGCATTGCGTAATGACAGCACAGCCAGTCTGCTCTAGCGGGCCAAGAGCCCTGATGAGGTTAGAAATGAGCCGGTCAATGCCACTCAACCTTTTGTGCCAGGTACTGTCCCCTGGCTCTCCTTTCCTTGGGTGTGCAGAAGCATCCAAACCGTTTGATGGCCAAACTCAAAAGTCCACTGCTATTCAGTGACAAGACCGGTGTTAAATGAGTACAACTAGGGTCAGCACTCACCTGAGAGCAAGAATATTTTTAAAGACAAGAACATAATCATAATGTTATAATAGTTATACCTATTCTTAATCCAGCCAATAGAACTATAATGGTTCATTTACAGTGATTTTAGAGTAGGTTGAAAGCTTTCATTAAGGCTATCTTATGTTGGCAAATTTAGTCATGACAAATTATTTGAATATACGATAAAAAATAAATGATGGTTTTTGAATAATTAACAATAATAGAGTGGTAACAACAATTGAAAAGAAACAGAACACTGTAGCAAAGCAATGCTGTGTTTTTGACATATATTATTGCACAAAATGTTTTGCTTTATTTAAAAAGAAGCTGCTATTTGAAATAGAAAATAAAAGGATCCAAGGATGGATTCAAATGTCAACAATATATTTAGATTTAAACATTTTGATCAAACTAGTTATTTTCAGAATTTAATTTTGCACAATGTTTGGATTATTTTTTGGGTTTGTCCCCACTTAATTTAATATGAATATTTAATATGATCTTTTATATGTCAAAATTTTTCAATCCTGACATTTCTAATGGAATGGAAAATCCATTTGACAATCAACTTTAATTTGTATGCTTTTGAATTGTTGTATCAGCTTTTGGCTTCTTGTTCATAATGTCACTTAGTGGTGGCACTCTTCGTTCTTGAAAGAACAACTATTACAAATACACAATACTTTTAAAATACCAAAGTGTAGGTAAGCACCGTCTACATTCCCTTACATAAACCATCTGCAGAAATTGGATGCAGGGAAGAAGGGAAGCAACAACTAGAAGCTTTCTCCATGGCAAGCTCTTGTCCATTTGCTCTGCTTACTTCTTGAGCAGTATCAGTCGACAGAACTCAGCCTCCTAGGAAATTGCTATCGGTATCAGGCTGGCTAACATCAAACCAGTACAACACAGATTAAGAGCCTGATGCAATTTCATCTTGAAAATGACTAAGTCAGGACTTGGAGTGATTGCTCTGGAAAGCAGAGGTTCAGCTAAAACTAGCTGCAGTTGCCAGTAATGTATTGATTTAGTATGCCAGCTATAGCATCGATTATCTTCTGTCTGATTCAGCCCTCTGATTTCTATATACTGGAAGTGCAGAAAAGCCTCTCTCATGAAAAATATGTCAGCTCTCCTGTATCTTCCCACCAAATAAGCCTCCTACAAGTTTAAGGAATGCTTCACCATAGTCAGAGCCGCTTCAAACAACCAGAGTTTAATGTTTCTGAAATAAGGTTTCCAGCAAGCGTTGCACACATTAATAAGGTCAATTGAGGGCACACCTGCAAATGCAAGGGTATTGACTACAGGCAAGTTAACCTCTCTGGGCATGATCTAACCCATCTAATCCACTGCCCTTTTCCCTCTTAGTAACAAGACAGCTGGACTCCTAAAGGAATTTGTTTTAATTTCTTTTGCATTATGGACTTCTACCTCCTGATGTTACTATATGTTAGGTTTGCTAAACATGAGCCTAGTAGTTAGATCATTTTTAAAAGCTAATTGTATTTCTTGTGCTAATGAATTATTCATAGTATAATCATATAAATCCACTCTCCACACTGATGTTTTATTTTGCATACTAATCTGAACATTTTGCTTTTTCCAGGTTTTGATCTACAGATGATCTTTGATATTGACCTATTCACAAATATAGGGTTTATGTTGCCCTCAGTGCTCTGGGTTTTTGAAATGGAGCTAAATAGTACACACAATTCATTAGCATAGACAAGACAGGCTTTGTCCCATGACTACTTCTTCTCTAATAAATCCTGCAGTTGTTACTTATCAAGGGCCTCCAAGACATTTTCTAAAGACTAGTGTAGATCTCTCTGCAGGCTAGCTACAGTACCCAGATGTCACACCCTAGCTTCTCCTCTAGAGTTTTCTTTACTAATTTCAATTGCTCTTTTCACTTCAAGAGCCAGAGCAATGCATCTCGAAGTACCAGGAAAGTAATAGGAAGAGAAGGATGTTAACTTCATCTAAAGAACAAAACACTGGCAGTTGTATGTTGCTAGGGGCATATCAAACATCCTCATAGGACTGAGGCAATGCATGTCATCATTATGTCAAAATCTGGTTCCTTCTTTGCCAGAAACAGTTTATGTTTTCAAGACGCTCATCAGCTTCAATCAGCACAATGGTATAAAATTCAAATGTTGATCAATCTCTGTTGTTTAGTTATATTTTTTTAGGATTTGGTATTGTATGAGAGTGACTCCAGGTCATGCTGTGTGAAAGAGGGAAGCAGTTCTGTAGCAATTTGACAAGTAAGCTTTTTTTTGCAGCAGCAACAGTTTTGTATTTACAAACCTTAGTCACAGCGAGCTTTGCTCACATCCATGAAGATTCCTACTAGAACTACCTAGTATTATAAAGCTGGTGGTTAAAATGTACTTAGAAAACTGCACCACAGCTTATACATTTACATCACTACTTCATACCTCACTGAAGGAAAAGTATTACTCAGTAATATAAGAATAAGGATTTTTTTAATAAGAAAAATTAATCTTGAGTAATAGTGAGACGATAGTCAAAAAGTTCTTACTGAAGCAAGGAGATTTCCTAAAGGATGTTTTCTGTCGTCCCGAGAACCTGAGATGTGTATTGTCAATGAGACAAAGAAGCAGAAGTTGAGCTTTCCCTTAACCAATCTGTGAAATACTGATCTGAGGTTGTCGATAGGAGTCTGTTACTGACTTCTGAAAATGAAAACCTGATCCTGTACAGAATGACAGCTTTGCTTCTTATGAAAACATAATTAGCCCAGAAGGAAGAAAATTTTAGGTGAATGGAAATATTTGACAGGCTTTCAGCCCAGTCATTTGAGATGTGACCATTCTCATGTTCAACACCAAAGTCTTCCACCCCTCAGAAACATCAGGAAAGATTGTGATGAGGTAGAAAATCACTACTACACAGCTGGCTAGGTGAACAGTATCTGATGCAACTTCTGCTAACACACACAGATTTTATTCTCGTGTCTGTAACCAGGAGTCTGAGGGGAAATGTTAATTAATCTGAAGGAAAAAAATATTGCCAGAGTCCAGCTGCTGTCTGAATTGATAGAGCAGCTCCAACACTGTAATTTCCAAACTGTAGCAGTTTTATCTTGCAGGTGCCTCAGGAGTACTTTAACTGTGACCAGGGAAAAGTTCAATTCCAAGAGTAACTTTCTTGGTTAAGAGGCTAGCTAAAGTAAGGGTCTCTCTGCAATGTGGTTGCAAACTGTCTTGGGATGTAGGCTTTGTCTCATTGATGCTATGAACTGCATGCTATTATTAGCAAATACCCCGTCAACTTGTATCAGGGTTTGGAATTCAGTCCCAAACCCTTCCTTTTATTCATCATCACGAGAAATAACAGGTGTAAAAGAGAAAAGAGGGGGTGCAATAATGGTAATAAGGCTGCACCTCTGTAAAGTAGAGGTCTGTTTTGATTCAAGAACTTCTTCTTCAGAAGTTGATGTCTGAGAAGCAAAAAAACCTGACTTGACATTAAGGTCCCTCGGGAGTACTGTTGAAGAGATATATCTTGAAGTTTGTCATCATCCAGACTGTAAATATAATTGTTTGATTGCAGGTTTGAGGATTTTCTTTCAGCAAAGAATTAACTTCTAATTCCTAAACTTTTTGTCGTTAATTCTGCTCTTTGAGCAGTTGTGTCAAATGCAACACTAAACAATTGATTCACTATTTTAATAACGTGGTCTCTCTAATCACTGAAACAAATGAACTGAAGTAACTTTCAATTTAATTTTGATCCTTATCTTTCAGCTTGCTTAAACTTTCTAATCCTGTGCCTTTCCAACATCAACATCTCTATGCCTAAAGGAACTAATATTTATAGACATATCTGGATCAGAGGAGCTTATCTCTTTAACATAATACCTGTCATAATAATAAGCCTGAAGTTATACACACTTAGATAAGTATACATTTTATAGAAAAAAATTAAAAAATTTGAAAATTAATAAAGTAATATATTTTTCTGATAATATACCTCTTAATCTTATACGATGAACTGTTGGAAAGAGCTAAATAAGTGGTAATTAGTCCAATATCCAATCTAATATTGCATCATTATTTTCATATGTGACAAGAGTTGCATGTTGAATTTTCTTCCAGGATTTCAGAGGGGCTTGTTTATAGGATTTACAGGAGAATGAAGGGCTATGCAATCAATGGCTTTGTAGCTGAGAGAGAGTCACCATGAGGTCACTGTTCGACAGATAAATGATGAATTTTTAAGGGTGATGCTTTATTCTGTAACCTTTTGACTTTTAGAATTGCTCTTGCAACAGACAGCCATGAGCTTCAGCAAATAAGTGAGATGTGAAAAACAGAAAACAAGGCTTATTATTTGACCTGCTTGTTAGGAAAAGCTGCTTTTGTGTGCAGACTGAGGCTAAGTAAAGCCTTGAATTCGGATTGTTATTTTTTAATTAGCATCAGAAAATGAAGCTCACATCATGTCAAACTCATCCTAATGACTAGGATGTTTCATGTTTGTATAAAAGATGCACAGTTTGACCAGGGCCATGAGGTAATGTACAGTAAATAGAGGATGATGTTAGAGAAGAGATCTTGCTGACAGGAATAATGTGATTCAGCCTCTAATGACTCAGGGTTTTAAGAAGTGTTTTGGAGTAGACTTCAATTTACAATACTCCTTTGAATTGCACTTGCTTATCATTAAACCCTCCCAGCTGAAAGCGTCTCTCTTACACCTCAGAAAATGATAGTACCTTGCCAGGAAGAAATGTGGACAATGTTTTGCTCAGAGTCATAAATATTCACACACATATAATAAAGAGCCAAATGCCAGAGATGGTCTCTCTTTTGTAGCACCACAAGCAACCCCAGGCCACCCAAGGTGACGGACAGCCCCTCCTCTCACAGCCCTGCCAGGTGCTGCACCCCTCACATCCCTGGAACTGGGGTTTATTTCTTTTGGCATTTGCCATTTTAAAAACAGGGATTGGTTTCAGTAGATTCCCATTTTTTCCTGCTCAAATCTGCAGATTACTCCATCTGGAGTCTCTCTTCGAGAAACAGGGAAGGCTGATGGCTACTAGGGAAGCTAATGGGTCTTCTAGGCTGATGGCTACTACTAGGGAAGCTAATGGGTCCCTGTCTTCAGTTCTCCCAGTCTCAGCACTTGTATTCCCAGTGTGGCCCTGTGCCCTCTCTGACCTCTCAGTTTTGTCCTTCACATGGGTGTCAGGCACATCTCTGAGAGATGAAATAGTAACTCTTAGTGATTTTGCTCGGTATTTTTTGTGTCCAGTATTTTCAGCATCCTGTATTTTCAAAAGTCAGCCACTACACAGAGAAAGAAAGCAGTCAGCCAAGATCTCCCTAAAGGCTGAGCAACAACATGGAAGAAAAGACTCAAATGGAACATTTCTGTTCTGCAAAGTGATTTTGATATTTCAATTTTTTTTTTTGTTTGTTGCAGAAGAAAAACTACACATACTGAACTTCCCTGCAGAAAATATATTTCCACCCCTTACAAATAATTACGAAAAACGAAAGTATAAGTTTCCTAAGTAGCTAATTAAATATTTCCTAACACTTGTTTGCATTGCATCTTACTGAGCTGCTCCTAGAAGACCAAAAGCCTTGCAAGTTTAAGATGAGCCTTTTTATTCTTCTAGATGTTAGCTAGACCTGTCCAAGCTTCTGAAAAAGTGGAGAATTGAGATATTGAAAAACTTCTGGGCTATCAACCATGCTGCAGGAACCTTAAAACTTTGTGGCCTTGCTACGTCTATGGCAGTCCACACAGAGAGACCACCCCAGATATCTTGACCCTAGAAATCTGGATACTTAAGACCCTGTAGGTAGAGAGAAAAGCAGTTTCCAGTGGCCACCCTTTTTAAGCACAGGTTCATCTAAACGCATAGATTTCTGCAAAACATCGAGCTATTGGCAATTCTACATGCTTAATAGAAAAGGAAACGAAACTAATTTTGTTTGGAAACTCCCAGGCATCTTTATACATTGCTTGGCTCAAGAGGGAAAACAAATACCAATGCCTACAAAACCAGAGACCAGTCTTGCTCATGATAATAATGCCTTGGTTTTCCTATCTATAAATTGTGAATAAATCTTCTTAGATGAGCATTGCAACTCTCAATCTCATTAGTATCTGAGGAACACTTGAGAGTCACTGCAATGGGAGATGCATTGCTTGAGATGTTCTGTGAATCTCCAAATCTCACTTGTCTGATTGTATTCGGGCTGCTTTGATGTCTTAGGGAGATAACTTAAACTCCCCAAAGTAGAAAATCAAGTTGAAACTCATTTATTCCATGTGGTGTCTTATGAATAGGTGTTGTGGGTGTCACATTTAAGTATACAAGGCTTGTGCTTTTGGAAAATACCTTAAATACAGTCTGTGTGGGTGAGAATTATTTCCCTGCAATCTTTGATTCTCTCTTTTTTTTTTTCTCAACCAGGTATGGTTTTCTAAGACAGGACTGTGTCAATGGGCATTTGTGAAATTTGGGAAAGTTAATGTTCTGTGCTCAAGAGGTATGTGATTCCTTGTCTTCTGTCCTTAAGGGTTAAGTGGTTACTCATATAACCCCGATTCTGCAGGAAAATACCTTAATTATGATCAACTTTCCCTCTATCAAAAAGTGAAATTTGCTAATGTTAGATGGGTTGATTCAAAGATCATATACAATTCATTCCTAAAGAGTGTGAAGACAAAAAACAATGGGAAAAAGCAGCACTCCTGTAATACTTCTAGTTACCAAATTCTCTGCAAATTCTCCAATGCACTAATTTATTTAAATGTGATAGCTCTTCCTCTCTGCCTGTCTGAATCTTCAGGTTGTAAGAGAAGGATTGCACTTTTTTGTTTCTGCAAAATCAGCTCCTTCTCAGTCCCTTCTGATGGAGGTCTTTGGGCAATACGATATATAAATATTTATTGCTCTGCCATAGAAAAGAGTTCATTTCTCTTCCCGGGGGCTTGGGCCCATGAAACATTATGAGTTCTGAATATTTTACTGCACAGTAACTCCACTACCAGTCCCACCTCTCTTCATTATACAGCAACCGAACATTACATTTCTCCTCAGGGATGCTGAAGTTTTCTCATACTTTCCTAGGGCATGTTTTTCTGGAGTCACACAAACTTTTTTTTGTGAGGATATAAACATCAAAGTGCAAACAGACTAAATGCCAAGTATCTAAATTTGACCAAAGTGAGCAAACCATGTTAAAGACCTATTGTAATGAAGTTTGTAGTTGCGTAGAGCTCTGTTTCATTGTTCAGTCACCCAACTCAAGCAGACTTACGACAGAGACTTTTGCTTCAAAACCCAAATGCTGCTTACTCACTAATGTAGAGTTTTCATACAGTTGTTGGAGCCTTTGAGACTATTGAATGGTTCCCATTTCTCTTGGGTAGAAGGCAGTGATGCTCCACTCACCTTCGCAAGCTTGAGATAGTTTTACTGCAAGGAGGGCAATGAATGCCGTAGTCCTTGCTGCAGACTTGCTCAGAATCTATGGCTTTAAATAAACTCAGTGGGCCACTGTTTTCTGGCATGCCTCATAAATCTGCCTATATAAGTCTCAGTACATTCTGCCATCTATTACTCATGTCCATATTAGAGATAAAGTAATTCTCTTTGAACTTCCACTGCTGCCAAAAAGCAGCACATCATAATGCAGAACAAATACTTCTTCATGTTATATCCCCTTTATTTTGGTGTTTGACCCTTGCATTGTGTGGTGGGAAAAAGTTTGCAACAACTTCTCTTATGTTTGGGATGGCTTCTGCAAATTTTCTGAGCCCGGGTGGAAAGGGAAGAAACTGACTTTGCAACATTTCCTGAAGTGAGTCATATCTTTAGAATAATGTTTTAAAACAATTCTCTCTATTTTGTTATATATCCTGGAGCAAACATGGCCAACTAAAATAAATTGGCTGCATTTGTGGTGAATTAGAAAAATCTGGTTGTTTACGCAAGCTTTAAATGAGGTTTTGCATCTTTGATACAAAAACTGCCTTTCTCTAGATGCTTCAGAATAACCTTCCCATGAAAGTTGTTGTCTGAAAGTTTCTTACTTAATTTCAGATTTCCTTTATTCCTTGCAGTTTGAGGACACCTTTTCTCCAAGCCCAGTAGCCTCCAGACAGAGACTGCAGATGGACATAAGAAAAGCAGACAGCGCTGTTCAGATACTGAAAATTTGATCTATTCACTTTTGGGATCCATTTTAGATGACTAGGCAAAGCTTCAGACATCATCCTTGCTTGGGCCGGTGTGCTTTTTCTAATTAGAGAGGTAAGTTAACTTATCTTCTGATTGCAGCAATTAACACTTGCTATGACTGCCAGACAATTTTGTAATGATTCAGGAAGAGCATCCAACTTCAGAGAAAGCTGTAGTGTTCCAGTACTTCTTTGTCAGAGATAGAAGTTCACATTTCAGCTAGGAACAAGCTGCTCCAGAACGCCATTAGACCATCCTTGCACATAGAGCATAATGTGCTGTATATTAATGTTCTTGCTATAAATAAAACATTAAGCTTATCCCATACATCTGATTTTCACATCTAAGTATATCCTATACAGCCTTGGGGGAGAGTTGGGCATGTAGACAGAAAGCATCATAGCTAAGGCAGACAATAGACCACTTAATTCTGTGTAAATGAACCTTTCCTGTAGCAGTCTGCTGGAGTGAAATTCACGCAATTGCCTGCCCTATAAACACTGAGACTGCGTGTAGCAATGCTAATGAATAGTTTCAGGCACTTGTTTACAGAATGTAGCTGAAAAGGAAAAAAAAAGTTTGTACCACTGTCATTTTTGTTGTATTTAAATGCCAGACAGCTCATGTTTCCTGTAGTCTCAGGAGTGACTCCTGTAGTGTTGGGGAATAGAAGCAAAGGTGCGTTGCTTCAACACCTTGGCATGCACATGGTTGATAATCCACTTGGCGTTCTATGTTACTCTTTCTTTCAAGGGATTTTAGGAGAAATCATTTCAGATGCAGGTAACAGTTGTCCTGCTTCTCCAGGGATTACCTTTTTCAGCTTTTACCTTTACCCACTCTGTGTCAGAGCATACTTCACTTCAAGTGTTTCACCTTTTAGAAGAGATACAAACCATAATTAGGTGTATGTGGCAGTAGCCTGCTGTTAAGCTATGTTTACACATTAGACTTTCGAAAATGCAAATATATAGCATGATTTTTATACCAGGAAAACAGGTTGCATCACTTTTTCATTTGTTTCAATGTGGCTTAAGACTACCGGTAATTAGCCTGAACTAAATAAAATTAAACACATTTTAAACTTAAATTAGTGTTAATATACATATTTGTATTGGTTTATCTGGATTGTTTAAAAGTCTTACAACTTCCCATCATGGTCAAGACTTCTGTTAATCTTATACACTCCCACTGAACAAGTGAAAGCAGAATGTGACCTATGGGATTGTATTGGCAAAAACATCTATTTGAGAAAATTATTGTTTCAAATAAATTCTACTGAAACTGAAACAAGTAGACACTGTTCTGGAAGAAATTAGCCCTCAACATGACGAGTAAGTAAAGACAATATTGTAATGGAATCATAACCAATGCTGATGCAACTTGCCAAATATATAGTATTTAATAATATGAAGTGACAGCGGTCTTGAAATTGTAAGGCTTTAAAGCCATCTAGAAAAAGGTTGAAAAATAACAGCATGAATTGATATGATTCATGTAAAATTCTACTGGTCTGTCTGGAAAGAGCATTCTGTTAAATGAAATATCACTAAAAGCCCCCAGCTAAGAAGAAGCCAAGTGATACCCAGTGCCTAACCATATTTAAAAAAGACTTCCTCTGCTTAGAATGGAAGTCAACAAACATCGTTAATTCATGAGTGTTGCACTGCATGTGCCTGAATAGTTAAATTGTGTCCCTAATGCAAACAGCAGAGTGTGTATGGAAGAGCTGCAGTAGTGAAGTCAGAAAAACAAAATATGGATTAAAGTTTTAGCAAGTGGGCTAGAAAGAGCATAGGTCTCAGCCCAGATAGATTCCAAAGACAGTAGTAAGACACTTTAATTACATGATTGATGTGGGCTTCAAAAGAAAGCACCGAATCTAAGATGACCCCAAGGTCACAAGCATTATCTGAAGGATAAAAGAACTACCACAAATGGAAACTACCACAGATGACACCTGAGACCTCTGCACCAGTGAACTAATCAATAGCAACTCAGTTTTGTCTGTGTTAAGTTTAACAAAATTTGAAGTTACCCGTGATTAAATATCACAGAGGCAATTACACAAAACATCAAGCTTCTTTGTAGGCTCTGCAGGGACTGAGAGGATATCAGAATATCGTCTGCATACAAATGACACAGCAAACAGGGCAGCTGAATAATGTTAACTAAGGGAAGCTTATAAATAGAAATCAAAATTGAAACCATAAGAGAATCCCAGCCTTCCTAAAGAATTAATTCCCTCCAGCAGAAGTGAATTTTGTCAATACGTATAAAACAGCAAAGACAAACTAGTCCAAGCTCCCAAACGGAATTAAAGAAAGGCCTGATAAATAGTCACCAGAAAGTCAACATCTAGTAAAATAGATGAGCTGTTAAGTAACTTAAATATTTTATTCACCTTCATTAATACTTCTGGAAGCAAGGAGTCTCAGCGAAGTCAGGGGCTGCATTTCATTTTTAAAAGGAATAGCTTAAGCTATGTAGATGTATTAGTGATGTGCTCGGCCTTTCTCTGTAGACATCAGTAGTATTGTTGAATTGCAATAATGCACTAATACAGGAAGACAATTGCCGATCAATTATATTGTCTCTTGAAAGGCAGTGTTGCAATGACTTCCAACATCTCATCTACCTTTGGAATTACAAAAAAGCCAAGCACAGACAGAAGTGGAGCTCAGTCATTGTTAAAGAAATGAGAGTAGCTTTGTGAGTACATTGAAGCCAGGTGGAAGCTCAACTTGACAGGGAAAACAGCAGGACAGGAGTAAGAAGAACAAGCAAAGGTCTGCGAGTGGGAGAATTTCCAGACAAACCACGGCAATGGCCAAAAAAATCTAGGCCATTTCCAAAAATTAATGTGGGAATTAATAATGATTTATGACTGTAAAAGTGACATTAATTAAAGCAAGTTTAGCGGTATCCTTATCACTTAGATTTGATGCTATTACAGCTAGCTGGAAAGAGCATATAAATTACCAAGAAAAGGACTTTCAGCTCACCTACAGTGTTTTTTTTTTTCCTATCATGTTTGCATTTCTTGACCACGTTAGTGCAGGATCTGAGCCAAAAGCAGTCACAATGGAATGTGGATGGAGGATGAAAACTTACTAAATCCTAGAGGGACTGCAAGGAGGGACAGCAGCAGAGTTCAACAGAAGGCAATGTCAGAGACTACAGCTTAAAATGCTTTCTGAAGGAAAAAAATTTAGAATATCAGATACCTAAATAGAAACTTTCGTATAAAGGTTTGCTGGTTTTGTACTGTGTTGTTTTATTTTGGGTTTGGGGTTTTTTTTGTTGTTGTTTGTTTGTTGTTTGGTGGCTTTTTTGATTTTTTGTTTGTTTGTTTGTTTTTTTAAGAGATCTAATAGATAGCATATTCCAAATATAGAGAATATAAATGCAAAGACAGTTGCTCCCAAAAATCAATTCTTGGTTTCTAATAAATCTGGACAGGGAGGAGGGATCAACCATGGACCATATGTTTCCTCTGCCACCTTGATTTAGTGGCAAAAGTTGACCTCTGCTCCTCAGTTCAAAAGTCCAGGCCTTCTGTGAGCTTACATAATTAGATGTCAGCTGTAAGGCAATAACGTAATGAAACTCAGGTGTGGGTTTAGCAGGATGGCCGAGGGGGACATGACCTCCTTCTCTGTGTCCCGGCTCCCCTCTCTCTCCTGCTCCCCTTGATGCTCACTGCCTGCCGGTGCTCCAAGGCCTGTCCCCATGCCAGCGCCAGGAATGGGGCACCTGCTACCAGGTCCATGTGGTCCTGCAGTGAGTCCCATAAGGAGGCAAGGGTGGGCCAGACTCTGCAGGAGGAGCCGTGAGCCATGGCTTGGTTCTCCTGTTTCAGTCAGGTACTATCTGCCTTTGAAACGGTGCCATTGGCTCCTGCTGTCTGCAGGGTTCAGGACTGAGATTAGGTGCAGGGCTTAGAGGCCCTGGTGGGACTCAGAAATACTTCCAAACTCCAGGCATATGTCACAGCCATGTACTGGTGTAAACGTTAAGTGTTTGGTTCCCATATCTGCCCCCATGGCCTGATGTCCATAGGAATGAAACTCCATAAGATGCACAGGCTACAAAGGGGCTCAGCTTGCTCAGGTCAAGTCCCAGATCTGGACAAAGGGTGTTTGTGGAGATCCAGTTGTGGTGTGCTAAAACTTCAGTCTGTGATCCCCCTTGGATAATGTGAAAACCAAGATAAAAAATGAGTAATTCAACCAAAATTTATTGACATTTTGCATATAAAATTGAATGGTTCGGGCAGTAAAGACTGAGAGAAACTCACTCTATATCCTCCTAGTTAGAAACTGCTGGCCAGAAAAAGAAGATCCTTGTTCTACTAACTGCTTGCAGAGAAATCTAAACCTGCATCACCTCTAGACCTGGGCATAGCCTAACTTAAGGTGTACATGGTTATAAATACGTCCTTATTATAACAAGGATCATCACTGCTTCCTCTAGTTTTTTACAGAACCCTTTTTTGTTCTCAGTTCGGGTTTTGTTTTCTTGTTTTGCTTTGTTTTGGTTTAGTGGGTTTTTTTGTGTGTGTTTTCTTGTTTGGTTGATTTGTTTTGGTTGGTTTGTTTGTTTGTTTTGCTTTTGGGTTTTGGGTTTTTTTTTGTAATAACATCAGAAATGTAATAATACTTTTGATTGAATTTTAGAAAAAGGTATAATTTGACTGGAAATGAGTACTTTTAGATCTACAAAAAACTTAGGAAGAAAATTACCATGAAGCAAACAAAACCTGTCAACAGTCCAGACAACTCTGAGCACAAGCAACAAAAAAGAAATTCACCTGTCCACCTTAGCAGGGATTTTCTTAACTCCTTTGACTTTCTTAAGTCTTAAGAAAGATGAGTCCCTTATTTAAGTCCCCTGCTGGTTATGTGACATACAAAAATATCTTAACTTTTTCCTGAAAGCTTTGCCAGGTCACTAACTCTTTTATATAATCTTGGGCTTTCTACAAGACGTAACATGTAAAGCGGAGATTACTATTACATGCTGTCTTCTTACCAGTAGTATTACAAGGACAAAGTCGATCATGGCCCCAGAATAACTTTCTTGCTAGTCCTACTTGATGTTACCTTGCTTTATGGTTAAATGTTATTTAGATCAGAAATAGGACACACAAACACTGGTATTCATTCAATGCTTCCAAATTTTTTGTATATCGTTTTCACATCTCTAATTTTGGATTTTCCAGACATCCAGGCTTCATAAAGTTGAGAATTCAGCTGCTCTGTTTCGTAAATCTGGGAGAAATAATCTGTGTTTGTTTTCAGTGATATTAATATACTTATATTCCTATTAATAGTCTACATACCTTTGACCCTATGGTCAGGATTGGTGAGTTGATTAATTTTCACTGGGAGAAGTTGATTTGGAGCAGTTTTTATTTATCTTTTTTTCCTAAGTTTTCATATTTGTACAAACAAATCCACATAAGAGATTCCTTAAAAAACTGTATTGCTTGAGCAGAAGTCATACAGGTGATCTCTACCAGGTCTAGCTGCCATGGTCTGAGATGTAGCAGTCCAGCTGTACCCCCGGCCTGCAGATGACTTATTACTTGAAGAAGAGGATGCAAAAGCAAATATTTACAAGTTCCCCATTGGCAGCAGTTCACAATCCAACATACAGGAGGCAAGCAGCATTGAATATTGAACAGCTCAATGACAGTTATGGTTCCCCTAAGCCATAAATTCTGTTGTAGGTTTTCTACTACCACATCAAAACTACCATAAAAGAAAGGACTTATCTAGTACAAACTCATCCTGGCAGGACTGGTGCACTGAAAAGACACTGGCATGCTGCCTTTCTCTGTCAGCATGACCACAATAAGGTTGCTAGCTTTTTCACCCCTCCAGTCTTAACCATTCACTCAGAGTTCTTGCCCACCTTTCAATGGAGGCTCCAAAACCCTGTAGCATCTCTTTCTTTTTGGACACTGGCATCAGACCTTGGCCATTATGTCTACATGCAGCCATTGCAGCAGATGCCACTGCAGCCCAACCGGAATCAAACCCCAAACCAAAACCAGCTGTATTGGACACCTATACACATCGGTTCTGATGGGAAAAGCTTAACATGTCCCTTCCTTGCCTTGGAGAAGTTCTTGCAGAACACACCTGTATGTGCTGCAACTATTTTGTTGGTCTGTGCTTCCCATTTTCTGCCTTTTGCCTTCTTTCTTCTCTATGTGATACACGGTGAACAGAAGGCTGATGCCAAACCTTTATGAAGCCACATCATTTGCCCGGTTCTGGCAAGCACAGATACATGCTGTTGCTGCTATTTCTGTTGCTCAGAGCTAAAATAGCGCATGGTACTTGTAATGCCAGGATTCCTGGGGCACTTTGGCCTGCCAGTGGCGTGGTACTTTTGATGAAGCTATTTCCTATGTCACCAGTTGACCTTGGAAATGAAAAGCTGGCTCTGTCTAAGTGAACTGCCCCAAAATATTCCTCCTGTGCAGCAGGGCTGGTGTCCTGGTATGCAGAGGGCAGACAAGCAGAGGGCTGGCTAGCATACCAGTGACATGTGCTGGCAGAAAATCACCACTGCATGCTTTTGCTAATTTGGCTACACCTTGTCCTGATTTCTAAACTGGATTAAGTCTGCCTTGCCTGATGATCCAGCAGGGTAAGACTCTGACACCCAGAGCCATGGCTGATAAGGGCTGCTGCAGGACCTTCCAGGGGTTTCTCCTCACAGCAGAACTGACACCTTGACTTTTAGAAGCTTTCAGTAATTTTTTCATTAGTGTAATACAGAGAATGTCCTGAGTTGGGAGGGACACACAAGGATCATCGAGTCCAAATCCTGTCACTGCTTATGACAATCCCACAGTTCACACCATGTGTCTGAGAGCTTGTCCAGTCTCTTCTTGAATACTGTCAGGGATGGGGCCGTGACACCTCCCTGGGGAGCCTGTTCCAGTGCTCTATCACCCTCTGGGTGAAAAACCTTTTCCTAATGTCCAACCTAAACCTCCCCTGGCACATCTTCCTGCCATTCCCTTGGGTTCTGTCACTGGTCGCCAGAGAGAAGAGATCAGCACCTGCCCCTCCTCCTCCCTTTATGAAGAAGCTGTAGCCACCATGAGTCCCCTCAGTCTCCTCCGGGCTGAACAAACCAAGTTACTTTAGCCGCACCTCTCCTCCTTTCCCTCCAAACCCTTCACCAGTTTTGTAGCCCTCTTCTGGACACTCTCCAGTAGCTTTACATCCTGTTTATCCTGTGTCACCCAGAACTGCACACAGTGCTCCAGCTGAGGCCGCACCAGTGCAGAGCAGAGCGGGACAATCACCTGACTGGCATCTACTAGGCTGCAATTCTTTCTTCATGTAACACAGGTTTTTCACAGGTCTACTATAGAGTATCTGGTGTCTGGTATCCTCCCTAGTATTTAGGTTAGTTAATACTCTCCATGATAAAAGAGACTTGTGATTTTTCCATTATGAGTCTCTCACAGCTTCACTGGTGGCTGTAAGGCTTTGATAACCTGCAAAACACTCTCAAGCTTCAAAGTGCCTTTTTTCTCTCAAACTTTCCTCTGTTTCAGCTAAGCAAAAACTTTCAAAGAAGTTAGCCCATTTTATTTTCTTGGGCTTGTATTTCGCATATAAAAATTGTAATTAATTTTAACCTTACCTTAAAATATTCCTAAGAAATAACACATCTAAATTATATAATTTCACTATAATTAAAATCAAAGCTGGAAAGTACTCAAAAGTTGAAAAATGACAATCAAGGTTGGCTGTGCAATCATAGTTTGCCACTAGTTCACATGCATTTTAGTACTATTTGGAAAAAAAAAAAAAAAAGTTTAAAATCGTTGATCTTTCTTCTGACAGCAAAATCCCCTGCACCAGATATCTCACAGATCAAAATTATTCTGTCATCTCCTAATCTTCAAGTTTGGTGCTATAGGATTGTGGGGGGAGGAGAAGAGAGGCACCATTAAGAGAAGCAGGCTTTGAGTTTTTGTTTTCTTGTTTTATACGTAAGATGAATTACTCTGCTGGGGGATAGAATAATATTGCTTTCAGATATGTCAGTGCTATGGACCAACAGATTCCAATCTCAGCCATACTGACTTTTCTGCCTATATAGTGTAAGTTTTGTCTTGACAGCTGCTTACCCATCCTTTAGGCAAAATTTTAAATTTAAAAAAAAAAAGAAAAAAATTCTAACCCCCTGGCCCTCTTTTCCACGGAACTTAGAAACCACATAGCATTTCATTAGTAATTTTCCTATGATCATTGGTCAAAGCATATAGTCTTATTCAACATTTTTCCACCACTAAATACATGTATTGGTTATTTTCATTTAAAAGGTTTGTATGCACCTACCATCATGGCATTTGGATGCATGACAGTACTATTCTCAGCTAGAAAATAATCCAAATAGGACCAAAAGGAATATAGTGGAGCAGCCAAGAAAAATTTTTATTTTAAATTTGTTACCTTTGTAGATTTTTTGTTGAGTGATGATCTTTTAAGACCATCTGCTTGCTGGCAAAATGCAGGATAGCAATACAAAGCGTAAAGCCTGTTGAAAGTGTTTCCAAATTAAAGAGTTTGAAATAAACAGAAAATAAATGTAAATCACATCCAGATCCTTAAAACAGCTGCAGTCACAGAAATGAATATGGGCACACCTTAAACCATAAGTCTTTCATTTCTCATTAAACATTAAGGACTACGGTTGCTTATTAGAAAATAATGGTGTACTGAATGCAATTTGGATGGCTTGGATGCATTACACCCACCAAGCCAATGTGAGAAACAAATGCAGGCCTTGTCATGTTTTCAGAATACAAAACAACAGGCACCTCTGCGATGACAGTTTCAGACGTATGAAAATTACCCCACAAACAACAGCTTTTAAAAAAAACGTAATTATAATAAGGGATGTTTGCAGCGGCTGACCTGGGATCCGACAGCAACATGTGCATGATTCTCAACTGGAAACATTTGTATTTCCTGCACTCAACTGGATAAGCTTGTGTCATGTATTTGAGGCACCCAAAGGCTCTGATTCCCCTGACCTACTAACAGTCATGCAAAGCAAAGAACTTGTACAGTGCAAGAAATTCCTGTCTTTGTATTTCTCCCCTTGACAGCAGGGCCAGGGAGTTAGAGCTCTTGTGCTGCTTACAGGGCTTTTCATGAGGGAATTATTCTCAAGGGGTTGTTTCCACAAAGTTCAAGATCTTTTTAGATAAAAGAGTGGTTGAAAGAAAAAGGCCTTAGCATAAATGAGATTCAGGTTTGTTGTGTACCTTGTAGAATACTGAGACACCAAAGTATTTAAGAATTAAAGGTGGGAGCAAATTTGTGTATTAAATGTTGAGCACAGCTATGTTCCAGGAACAAAAAAACTAAGCACTGTCAAAGCAAAAATAAAGTGATGACCAATGAATGAAAAAAGATTCAGGATGTCTCAGAAATTGTTGGCCAAATGCTATGTAGTCAGGATGGCTTCATTATGAAAGATTATATGCAAGAATGTTGTGAAAATCTGCTTGTTAGTCGAAGTAGGAAAATCTTTAGTGTTGGACGCCTTCCTGTGTAACTTCATCTAAGTGTTCCTGCTCCAGCAGGGGGATTGGACTAGATGATCTTTCAAGGTCCCTTCCAATCCCTGACATTCTGTGACTCTGTGATTCTGTGACTCTACAATAAATATCAAATGTTACTCAGTATCTGAACCTCTTCACTTGAGTTTCTAACAGGTACCAAGACAGTTTAATACTAATCAGATCAATTGGATACAGCTACTACTTTAAAACAAAAGAAAAGAACTTGCGCTGATGTTGTAACTAATTTTTCTGTTTCTATGGGTATGAAAAAGGATTCTCCTAGGCTTATATGCCAAAAAAAAAAAAAAAAAAAAAAAACACAAAACGGCAAAAATTTACGATGCAAGTATCTTATGGCAAGTATCTGACAACAGATAATGTATAGAGGCAAGAGAGAACAAGAAAGTCGTGCTAAGCAATAGTCATAGCATATTAATAATATAATGACTATCAAAGTAGCATTAATGGCAAGAAAGAACTTAGATATGGACATGAAGTACAACAGTGGATATTAAATAGATGAGAATTATAGAAGTAGTGTGTCTGGATTTAGGAATGTATTGGCTGAAGTACTTACAAATTCCTAACAAAGTATCTCATGTTGGCATGAAGTGTGATCATATGGAGACAAATCTGGCAGAAGAAACATTAAGTGGTAAATAACTATAGTCGTAAAGATTCTGAGCAAAGGAGTTGCCAGTGTTGATCAGCTAGATCAACTTGGCCTATGAGCAATGAAGAAAAATTCAGAAGCACAACTCCCTGATTCATGCAAGACCACTCTTGTGGTTAAAGAGTTTGGCTTTCCATCCTGCACACAGACACATCTGAGGGGGTCTGACATCAGCTGGAACTCTGTGAGGCTGCATGCATGAGCCCTGTGGTTCATTCTGGCAAGAAAAGGGCACTTGGTCAGCACTGGATTTGAAAAGTCAGAAATGCACATCTATAAAATCTCAGCAGGAAAACAGATTTTATCTACTGAGAGAGAATGAGAAAGAGCAATGTGGGACAAAGATTTTTTCAGCGTGTCTTCAACAGGCTTAAAGATTTAAACAGTTGCTAAACAGAAGCTTATTCAAAATGCTAAATGAGCCTATAACAAGTTCCAGTTGTTGAGTACCATTTGCACACTACTGACTGACCTATAGGTCCTGGCCTATTTTTTGCTTCTAGATGTATTAGGGCCAGCAACCACTCACACCAGTGGATCTGACTGCATCTCAGCCACTTCAAACTTCCACTGAGTTTCACTATAGACTTCAATTAGCAGGCATGAGGCAAAGCAGCTCAGTGACAGGATCATCCATGTGCAGCCTGCTAACCCAGACATATGAGATCCACCAAAGGAAAAGACCATTAATGGTGAATAACCAAGTCATTTCTCCCTCAGGCTGGACATGGCCAGTTATGGAAGGTAAGAAAGAAATAGGGAGAGGCTGTGTAGCTAGATGCCTGTGTTTTAGTTTCACTTGTTGGACCAATGTGCTCTAAAGCTGTCTTTGATTTGGATGAAGTCCAACCCACTCTTTCCTTGCCTTCTCCAGTGTGAAGCTTCTTGGTGCAGGTATCCTTCATGAGTAGAGGCTCATGAAGTGGAGCTTAACCTAGGACTTCCCTTTCCCAAATATCCACCCACATAAGCAATCTGAGTTTACTTTAGCCTCTCTGTGGCTACATAGCACTTAAAGCTCATAACACAAAGGCTTTTCAAAAGAGATTCCAGACTAATTGTTCCTTCTTTTAGTACCACGAGAGACAGACAATAAATCTAGATAAAATAATGCAGGTCCTCTATGTATTCCCATGCCTCCATTTCCTCGTTTTCTGGAGAACTCTAGGCTGAGGCCCAAATATTCCAGGTTCTTCTCTCCCTCTTGCATGTGGCTCTCCTCCAGCCTGTGGAATTTCCTCTTGTTCAGGAAACCACCTTGTTATTATTCCTTCTTCAGCTCTCTAAAATGGCTTCTTAGACTTTCTTTAATGGCTGCCAGCCTCTTTTTTGTATTGATAGGTTGACTCCTCATCAGTTTTGTCATTTAAACACAGCTCCCTGGAAACTGATCCACAGGTTAGTAGCAAGCTGAATTATTTTTATGGGCCAACACTTTTTACGGTAGTATTTCATACAAAATGGGCATCTTTGAGAGAGAAAAGATAGCAGAAATAGATGAAAGAGCACAGGAGCAGAGATGGAATAGAGAGTACCTGGTGAGAAGTAATAAGAGAGCAGGAAAAAGAAAAAGAAAGAAAGAAAAAAAAAAGAAAAGAAATGCTGCTTTCTGCTTATTGCATGGTATTTATCTATAGCTCATGTTCTTATACTGGTACTTTGGAGGAGAATGGACCTAAGTGTTGTGATTAAGAGCATATTGAGCTGAAGAATCAGCAGCATCCCCACTGAGCAGCTTCCTGTTGTGAAGACATAAACATGACCATGACAATGCCTTGTATGATACCACAGCCTGGGGCTTCTTGAGAGCTCCTGGGACCAGGAGAGGCTCTGTGTCAGGGTGCGTGGGGCTACCAGCAGCAGGTTGTGACACATTTATTGTGAGGGGATTGACGTACATTCAATGCAAGTAATTTCTTGCTGCAGAATGGGCACGGCTGTGATTAGCCAGTGAAGCTGTGGATTCAGAGCACAGTCATATGAAAAGTGCTTCTGGAAAAGAGGGCAGAAGAGAATCGAAAGGGAGACTGCATGAACCAGGATTTCTGTTTGCACTGAGAGGGATCTAGACTGGAAAGCCCAGTCCTCTGCACCACCGTCTCTGAGGCTGCATGTTCCTATAAATTACTAATTACTCACACTAATGAAGAGAATGAAGATGTACTTCCAAGTACAATTAGAAAATCAGTGCTTGGGAGCTAGCTCAATGGACCTGCAATGACTTCTCTGACTTCTTAGTAGGAAACTGTATACCTCCTGTCACTTTTTTATGATGTACTTCCCAAGAATATACAGGAGGTAAAACGGAACAAAATATTAATCATATAGAGAAATACTATTAGGGTTAAACAATCATATGAAAGATGTGTATGAACTGTTTGCTTTTATGTGGAAGTTTTTTTCTAGAACATGTATTTATCTAGAGGTTTTAACTGCAATATGAACGCTAAAATATTTACTTGTTCCTCCTCTAAATGCAAGAAAGTAGCAGAAAAGCTAGGGAAAACCAACAGGAAACACTGCTTCAGGAAAGGTAGCTACAATTTATGCTATGTTTACTGTTTTTACCACATCAAATTACTACAGCCATTTTCCTTAGCCTTTAAGAGAGGTGCCAATGTCAGGGATTAACTGCTTGTTTCTTCTGTAGTCAATATTTGCTATCTAGGGATTTCCAAAGAAGAACTGAGGAGCTGGACTAGCTGCATTTCTAAACCAACAAAAAAGTTATACACACCGGTTTAATTTCTAACTTTCTTTTGTGATTTTTGGAGATTAAGTGATAGATTTTGGTGTTTGGCCTTTGAAAGTAATTGCAGCAGAAGTCATTGACAGAAAAAAATATAAAACAACCTACAACAAAGTTTGCTGGTTTGGACATAGCAAGCACTCTCAGCTTTCATCCAGGCACGTTTCATGGGCATAGCTGAATGGTGAGATGGCCACAGCCTTTCTCGGCCTGGTAGCACCTGGTGGGGTTCTGGCCAAAGAAAGGGAGCAGGGGGAATTCTTACTCATCACATTGTATGATCTGGCAACCGTGAAGAGAGTACAACATCAGAAATGGTGAGATACTTACTCTTAATGTTTGGCTATGACCCACACTTCAGTTGTTGAGATATTGTTGTCACCCTTTTCTCCCTTCTGCTCCTTTTTTTCTGTTAAGGCTCCTACATCATAGCTCTGAGACACAGACAATCAGTTACGGTATATCTCTACAACATCTAACACAATGATATTTTGAATATAGCCTAATATTTCATTTACTAAAGTATAATTATACTATTGTAACAAATTTTGTTACTATAAAGAAACATCCATTATTTCTGTGGTATCTCAGCTAAAATTCTTGTGCTGCATTACACCACATTTCTCATTCCTGTTATTTAAAATAATTTACAACAACTGTAATGTGAAACTTCAGAGAAATCCCAAGCAATGCATTATATGTTGGCTGACAGCAAAGCAGTGCATGAATTTTAACATCCAAATAGCATAATCTGCTTCTAGAGCATATAAAGCTCAAATGAATGTTCCTCTCCACGCAATTCACACAAACAAACAAACAAAAAGTCAAGGTCTTCTTCTTTAACAGGAAGGAGGGCCAACTGATCTAAAAATCTTCAGTCTTAGTATGTTCATGCTGACCACTTGCCCTTCCTGTAGCAGCAGCTGAGTTTAGCCTTCAACAACGTGCAACGAGACGCGCCACCAGTGCCTGAGTACACTGCAACATGGAGACGCCCTCTGCACAGCTTTCAGCATGGGCTAGAAGGTATGACCAAGGTGATTAGCTCACTAGTCAGTGGAAACATCCTCACATCTCAGCAAAGGTCTCAGAGAGCTGGACTAACTTATCTGACCCTCTAATGGATGTGTTGGCCATGTGTACATTATTTGAAGTACTCAAGCTCACCCTCTGGCCATTCAGGTACTGAGGGAAGTGAGAAAATCCTTTGTGTGGATCATATTTTTCCATTTTTATAGTACTTACAAACAGACGCAGTGGAGTAATCCTGTCAAAACTGGATATCACCAAGGCAAGAAGAACACATAACTAAAGCTACAGAAGAGTTAAGAGTGTTTGTTCCTGTGCTTCATTGAAGTAAATGAAGTGTGGGTATCTCATAAAACATGCTCCTGTACTTAGATTTTTTCACCCTGCACTCACTCCTCTGCAATCTGCTTACCATGACAAAAGTCACCAGAGATGCCAAGTACTGTGATAATGAGAGAACTGTACGTAACTTCCAATCAGTCCCCTGGGGCATATTTGGAGTTTACTACCCATAGGATATAACGGTTTCTCCATGCAATTGCAGCTGACTCCACATTTCTCCTTCAGTAAATATATGCAACCATTGAAAAATAAAATACAGGTTTACCTTAAGAGAGTGCTGAGCACATCTCTCTTCATATGCCTCATGTTTATCCATCTATAATCTTACAGTCTTGGGATATCGGAATATCAGCTTTTGTTATAGTAATCTCACTGTTGAGAGCAAACATCACTTGGCTATTGTAAGTTTTATGTAATTAGTAATTTATGGCCCCTAATTTTCTCAGCCACTTTTTGCTGCTGAAGCTGCTAATTAGATGACTCCAAATATTAAACCTCTTAAGGCAGTGTATGTAGCTTTTCAAAGACCAAAATTATACCTGTCTAGGAAGTTTGCTCCCCTAACAAATGTTTATTAAGAAGGACTTCTTAACATGTAAAATACTAGCATAAGTTACATACTAGGAAATTTAATAATTGTTTTTTTCATTATATTATTTTGATCATGATTGTATTTTCAGCAATTAATGAATGTGCTACTGAAGTACTATCTTTTCTCCTCCCAAGATATGCAGCTGAAATGACTGCATGGGCTAAAGTACATGCGTAACTCCTTTTAAATCTGTGTTACATGTGGGATTTTTTCAGCTGTCATTTGTAAGTTGCCCAGGTTACCTCCAGTAACGCTCTATGCAAGACACAGAGACATGAAACCCTTTCAGCCATCTCATGACATTAGCATTAAATTATTGTTCTGGTTTTCAAGAGAAAGAGGAATGTGTTTAACTTTTCCTTTCATTTTGTTCTGCTTTTAAATATCCCTAGCATTGTGCCAGAATTAAAGTCAAAAGTTAACACCATACTAATGGGGTTAATGTATGGTCAAAGTCTGCATTTTTTGCTGCCAGAAGAGCATTTGATATTATTCCTCTTGAATACAGTCAGTCAGTAGCGATATGTTACAAGCTCACAGCCCTGAAAAAGAAAAGCAGGCTGTTTACAGAAAACTGGATTGCTGTATTTTTTTGTTCTAAGCAGGTCAAGCTGTGCAAAGAGGTGTATTTTATTGGTACTTGCAAGTGTGATGCTGCTGCTTTGCAGTGCAAGGAGCGCTTTCAACACGCAAGGGCCTCAAGTATAAATATAATGATGCGACTGTTTATTGTCTATGATGATCCCCTTGTAGCTCTATTCCAGCTTCACCTCAGCTGATTTCCATGGTGTTATATTGCTCTCAGCCTGGCAGCAGCACAGGGATGAATCAGGCATTCTTTTCTCCAGTTTCCATTGCACAACAGTGAATTTTCTAGGTATCCTGTTCAGAGACCTCTGTGTTTCCTTACGCTGTAGGACAGATGAGAATGAAAAGGAGCCAAAGAGAAAAATAAAATCTCTGAGAGAAGCCATCTACTCTCTTTTCACCTGCTCACAAAATTGTTCCAATAGCAACATTGTGTGCTCCAGACCTGGTGAGAAAGGATTAGCTGAGTTTAAGAAGAAAACATTTTGCAACGCATGGTTTCCTGCTAGGAACCCAGTAGAAAAGGGAACCACCATGAATGCTGTTCTCTAATTTCTGTCCTGGCTTCTGTTTAGAGGGAGAACTGGGAGAGACAGAGGTGCAGCAGTGACATTGGGAATCAAGGAGAATCAATGTCTGTGGCCTCAAGGACATGAGGATGGGGAATCAGGGGGTACCCGGGCAGCTCCCAGGAAGTTCCCATGTCTCTAGGAAGTCCTAAGGCCAAATGTTTTGATTTTTGTTGCCTTCCAAGGGCTAGAAAGTGTCACCTATGGAACTGATGCTTTCTCGCTGTTTTAAGCATGTGCTGAGACTCCTTCACAGATCCTGAAGTCAGACCGTTTCATTTCTGTGCCCATTTTTACAGAAAACTTTGTTCATGGGGAATATTAGCTGTATGTAGAAGGGATTTCACAAAGCTAATGTTGTGTGCTTCTTAGAGCTTCAGCCTCCACTTGTCCATAAAGCAAAATTGATTTTGTTCATGAAAACAGATGTAAGAGGGCTTGTTCAGTGGAAGGGTTTGCCCTGGGGCTGTGGAGCTGGACCAGAAGGCAGCACCAGGGCACTTGGGCAAGGCTGTGGGCTGCAGGGCCATCGGGGTGGCATGGTGCTCTCTCTTCCTGGCCAGCCCCATCCTGTGGACCCCAGCAAGACGAGCCAGGACAGACTGGGGATGGTGATGGGTGTAGACCATGGCCCAGCCGTTCCCAGGCACCATGGAGCCCAGCAAGGAAAGCATCCCATGGGATGGCATGGGATGGGGTGGGATGGGGACAGGATGAAAGAGTCAGGGCAGTGCCTGGCTCAGCATAGCCCAGCTCCAGGCAAGGACAGGGCTCCAGCACCTGGTCTGCATATCAAAGAAGTCCTCATTACTATATGAAACTATGTTTTGGTTAATCCAGTGGAGATGGGGCACTTGATTAATTTCTACCGAGGTCTGCTGGGAAATTCTTCTAAGGTCTGTTAATTCTTACTGAGATCTGATCAGCAGGAAGCAATGCACTGGTTTCACTCTGCCTTCAGAACTCACAGCTGCTTTCTGGGAGAGCAGGGTAATGGTACAAAGCACTGGATTGCCTGCAGATAAGGTGAGGTCTGGGTAAAATGTGCTCATGAGCTGGATGAGAGACCGCTGCTTGAGTAGCAGCATAGTACTGTATTTTCAGAGATGTAAATTAAGGTTACAGGTGAGAGCACAAGTAAAAAGGAATGGTTTGTTCCACATTATAATTTTTCCAGAAGAAAAGCCAGCTTAACAGGTTCCTGATCTCTCCCCTCCGTCAATGACCACCACACAGTGGAGCTGCTACAACTCTTTATGGAGACATGCTCCGAACCCAGTTAGTGAAATCATCATTTTTTAAAAATGCATCCAGAAAAAAAGGAACTATTTCAATTGTAGCCATGTAAGGGGAACAACTGAGCCCTTAAAAAACTGTGGCTCAGAGGAAGCTGAAGAGAGAAAACAGTTAGAAAACCCTTCCATAAGCCTCACTCGTGGAGCAATTTATCACAGAAACACCCAAATGATCACAACTCCCAACAGAAATTCCTCCAGAGAATTCTGTCACTATGGGTACCACGCGCTTTCCATTATAAATCCCAATGTTGTGTTGTTTGTCAAAACTGCCAGTCTTCCACCAAGCAGGACTGTAGACGCTGGAAGTATGCCTCTTCTGAAATGATTCATCTACAATAAGGCAGGTGTCTCAAAACGCAAGGGTGTGGGGGAATGGCAATGCTTTTTTTGTTTTTTTAAACCCTGTAAAACTGTCCTAGCAACTCTTTGTTTGAGGAGGGTTTGAAAATCAAAATTCCCCTGTCTTACACAACCCTGATTCACATGCCGGTCAGGTACCAGGGGCCAAGGAACTGAGGCACGTATATAGACAGCCGTGTTAAGGTTACATGGACAACATTAATTCTGGTACTTCCTAGCTTCTGTATGTTTGCCTGAACAAACATGATCTACTTTCATGTGGACTTCTAGAGGTTTTGTTGTTTTTTTACCAGATCTAAATCACCTAGTCTTTTTTGTCTTCACATAATTTTACTAGCTATGCATACCTGTTACAGAAATGTCTAAAACCAAGTTGTTCATGTGAAGAGAAAGAAACAGCTTTAACTGAAATTAAGCCTTCTGCGATCACATACAAGGTTATAATCTACATGTAAGTTATGCACAAAAACTGCAGTTATCAATACAGCTAGTGACAACTGATTACACTGCCAGTTTGGTTTGGTGGCTTTGTTACAGGAGCCAGCCAGGAGATAAACCAATCCAACCAGCATTGTTTGTACTTTTAATCTCATGCAAAAGCTGAATTTCAGGCTTTTAAAAGTGAAAGGTTAGTATATATCTGTCTATGATACTACCTAACTGCTCATACTTGGTAACTTTGGAAATAATAGCAGACAATACATTTAATTTCTAAGGCTCAATGATCAAGAACCATTACAGGAATATGGAAGACACGAGTAAAGCAATCAAGATAAGTGGAATGCCTTTCATTGCTTGTATCAAACAAGTTAACTATTCAGGAAGATGAGCCAAGTTGGCAAACTTTCTCAAAATAAATGACCAATGCAACTTCTCATGTGTGCTTACTGTAACTCATGCACTATGTTAGCCGGGTTGGATAATTGTCAACATACTGATGTGGCACGACCTCAGTTCCCGTTCAAATAAAAGTTACTTGGTTTGAGTGAAATTAAAGATAAACTGACTGTTACAAATGAAAAGTAAGTTACTAGATTTTGTTTGTAGAGAAAGATGGGTACTTAAATGCCCTGAGTTTGCAAACATATGAGGAAGAAGTGACTTGTGCTCAGTGGGACTGCTCAGATGTGGGAAGTTACTCATTTGCTTAAGTGTTCACAAGATCAGACCATGACATCCAGAAACTTAGTTGCTACACCCAAGCATTTTTCCCACAGCACCCAGTTCTAAGTCACCACTCTCCAGGGAGACCAGACAGCACAGAGCAGCAGTCATTGTGGTCAGCCTATGGCCTATTTAGTAAAAGAATTTCTCTCACTCATTTTCCATTATTCATTTTTCAAGACTGCGTTATTAATTTCTGTCAGTCGTAACCACTAGATTTATACTGAATGAAAAGCTGAAGGAAGGCTTCTCACTTGCTCTTAAGTCTAGTGTGAGAACCCTGACCTCACATACAGAGTAACACTTCATTTGGGATCAATGGTAATAAGTTTATTAATGATCAGTATTTTCAAATGTTACAAATGATTTGGGGCAGCTCCATCATAGAGATTCCTTCAGGCAGTGTGATATTCAGAAAGCAGGTCCTCTGCTCTTCTGAAAAGCCAGTGCCTCCCTGGGAACTGTCAGGAATGTCTCCTGAGACCCTGCACCACTTTTGAGCATCTTTACCAGTCGTTTTAGTCATCCTGCAACAAAAAGGACCTGCCTAACCAGCTGTTTTTTGCTATGGCCCCTATGGAGCCTGCGGTGCTGTTGTCATCTCAGAAGTGTGTAAATAATTATACTATTAGCTGTCATAATGTTTATTTAACCAGTAGTTAACCTACTGGTTGCAGGCATTCTTAAGACCAATATTCACTCAATTCATGAGCCTGAGAGAGAAGTAAAAAGTAGCTCTGGAAAGCCTGCGCTTCCATTCCCAGCAGGTGACTTCAGAAAGAGCAGTTTTTTTGCCTGTTCATCGTCATCCAGAGGATCTTCCTGAACCCCGGGGCTCCTGGTAAGAACAGAGGCGAGGAGCAGTTCCTGCAGCTTACCTGAGCCACTGGCTTTGCAGAAAGTGAAGAGATGGCTTCATTAAACAACCCAGAATTTAGACTCAAAAACACACCAGGAAAGCTGTGGAAATAATGCAGTGGTATTTTTTAAATACCTTAGTCAATTCATTCGAAAAATATACACTGGCAGGAGGACGGGAAGTAGTTTAATAATTTTAATGGCCAACACTTAAGAAAAGATTAAAGGTCTAATACATTAAAAAGGGAAACTCTGCTGATGGTAATCAGTTTTGCTGCTTTTATGCATCATTTTGATCTGTGTTTGTGTATGAAATGAGGTGTGTGGAAGTGGGGGGAATTGGAAGATTTAGGGAGATTACTGCTTTCAAGAGAGTGTTTTATTGCACTTTGGCCATTCTGAATTTAACCAGAAAATCCAATTGTGGAAAAAGGATGAAACAATCTGTTTTTCCTCTAATCAATCACAGGGTTGCAGGACACATTAAAATAAATTTGCGACTGCTATTTTTCTTCCTTCCCACTGCTGTCGTAGCAAATGATGATTCAAAAGCTGATTGACACTTCAGGTATCAGCTCTGATGCTAGCTACCCTCCTTCTTTTAACAATTCTTATGACCACAAACAAATAACTTCAAAACTGTTAAAAGAACATGGAGAAAAGCCTTATGGTAGTTGAAGGATTTTAATAGGTGCTAACCCTGAAATGTTTGCAAAATTACAATCAGTCACATGAAATAGTACAAAAAGAATAATGAATACTTCATTGTAAAGTTGTCCTCCTGGCTTTTGCCTACAGTTGCCTATGATTCCTAAGGTAGTTGTCACCTCAAATACAGCAACTAGAAACCAAAATCAAAATCAATCTTTTCAAATCAATAGAGATTGCAGAACAATTCCCTGCCATTGCAACAAATAGTAGTAGCTTAAGCCATCATACTCATGTGCAAAGTCTCAAATCCAAGGGAAGTAGAATTTCACACCTTTAAATGTTCAAATTCAGAATATCAGAAATGCACATCACATGTAGACTACTGACAGACTGCTTGTGGTACCCAAGCAAGCTTGTTTCTGTGACTGCCGTGTAAATATA
Source organism: Patagioenas fasciata (assembly GCF_037038585.1). Classification (NCBI taxonomy): domain Eukaryota; kingdom Metazoa; phylum Chordata; class Aves; order Columbiformes; family Columbidae; genus Patagioenas; species Patagioenas fasciata. Next base: position 78,890,704 of record NC_092520.1, on the reverse strand, counting down.
CACACCAACTCTGGGATACAACTCACCTTATCTTCTTAAAGGCAAGCATCTAGCTAATAAGCATCTAGGCTATAAGGGAGTGTTACAGGCACCGTGTTCAGTAAGATGTGTCATTACTGAGGAAACTTTCCTTTCTGTTGAGCCCAGGTATAGAACAGACATTTAATTTTTAGGTAGTTAAATTTAGATTAGTTCCATACAACACTGACTTTTAGGAGAAGCAATTATTTAACTACTACTGCGTCACTGATCCAAATGAGGCCTTTGTAAGAACAGAAGATTACAGACTCTCAGTTTTAGTTGATTGAGGTAATTAACACCATCTTTGGACTGTAATTTACCTTTTCTCCCTAATTTCTACAAATGGATCGTCCCCCTCACAACCACCATAGGCAGAGCCCTGAACCCGCTGACAAGAGCAAAGAAAGGTACTCTTGCACATACTTTTGCTGGGAACTGTTCCCCGATGCTGCCACAGCTTGTGGACATGAACTCACTGCAGCAACAGAGCCCAACTCAACATCTGCATCTGGGCTGGACAGCTGTGACATGAATGAAACAAAATTCCTTGGAGGATTCTAGTAAGAGAAGCCAAGCATATAAACATCACCCATAGACAAAGGCTCCATCCTATAGCATTCTATTGTGCAAGAAGTCATTAGGATTTGTAAGGGCTGTTATCTATGCTTGTGAGCATTGATAAGAGGTGATATAGGTGATACTGAGTAATTATTTCTTTTGCTAATGTTGTCTGGCTAACAGTTAATTGGCAACAGTGATGAATAAAGTGAAACCATTAAAAGGCACAGAAAAATGTGCCGTGTTAGGTTATGTGATATTTCTTCTGTGCCATATTTTCTAGAGCTGTTTCTGTTTTTTCTCTAGTGTCTTTCTTGAGCATAATATAAAAGTGGTGAACAAAGGTTAAATATTAATATAGAGTCTCTCATGCTTCGTTGAAAATGCTAGGATGTAGCACTGCTCTTGCTTACAGCGGTTGAAAAAAATCTTTTCTTTCCAGCATGGAAATAAAATGCTGAAGTATAAGAAGATAGTTAAGCAAAATACTACAGCTTATCATTTCCCAAAACAAAAGCAGCAATGGTCAAGTAGATTTTGCTGAGTAAAGTCTCAGCAAAAGAGAGAAACTGAAAAAAAAAAAAAAAGGCAGCAGATAATACAGAGACAGCTTAAAGCAGCACTGGGAACATGGGACTGAGAAAAGTCTTCAGAGAGATTTCTGCACTGACAGCTGAGTAGCAGAGAGCTGAGAACATAAGGAAAAATCCTCCCGTGCAGAAATCTATGGATGTGGTGCATTCTTTGTGTAAAATACACAAACAAATAATCAGCAACGATGACTCTACTGACCATTTCTAGTTCTAATTAAACGAAGGCACATCCTTGAAAATCAAACAAACTTTCAGACAAAAGGGGTAGCAGTATACTATCATCTTTTCATAAATGCAGCTCTATATGGAGCAACATTTTTCTACTTTTCATTCACTACAATCATATGCTTGTTTGTACCCTGCATAAAAATGATAAAGAAAGATATGCCAAATTTTGATCCTATGGATATATATGGTGAATATATGTTACTTCTAAAGTGCTGACCACATAAATATTTATCATACATATTTTTCTGTGCAAGAACTGCATTTAACTTCATCAATTCAATTTCATTTAAAAAAGACTAAGCCAGCATATTGAACTGATTTCTGGCACAACGGTAAGATTTTTTTTTTCTTTACTGTCATTTTAATTCATTATATTACCGTGCTATTTTTAAAAGGTCCCATTTATATTGTACATTGCTGTTCCATAGATTAACAGTTAGAAACTAAAGATTAATTTACAGGAAATGCAAGGGAGGTATCAAAGCATAGAGACAGGAGTTATTTTAAAAGTTATTTCAGATAATATACCACAAGATCTTTACCATGGCATATTCTATGCAGTTTAGGTTTTGAACTTTTGAAGACAGGGGCTAACTATTCTTGATGTTCCTGTGGAATAACATAAGTATACCCTGTCATATGCTAAATTCCATCTTCATTCTATTTTAACAAATATCTAGCATGATAAATTGCACTTACAATTTAAAAGGGGGAAACGAATTGTTATAAAATATCAATAATAAAGCTCAGAGTAGAACATTACAATATTTCAGTTACAATTACAAAAGTGAACCCTGTGAAAGTGAACAGCAGCTGAAATTCATCACTACCTGATGGCTGCTCAGTGGACCATGTGAAGGGAATTAACTTGTCTGCCCAGTTTTGAGCTGAAAACTCTCCATGTTACAGAAGCTGCCACCAAAGCTGGCACCTTCATTGGCAGAGGCCAAGGGTGAGACGGGTGTTGGATAAACAAGTATTGCTGTGCTTTTAACTGCTGACAGACTAAGTGCAGGACTTCATTTGTCAGAAGTGATGGCGAAAACATTCTGAAGTTTTAAAAAAGCCCAGAAAAAAATATATCCTCCACTAGGTGGTTACAGCCTTTGCACAAAAGTGCCCAGTTCTTGTTTACTTGTAGTCACAGGACTGGGAATTGAAAAAAAATTTTCTCTAAAATGATTTTATTCACACAAGAAGGAGTTATGGTCTTGGGGCAGAAATTAATGAGTGAGGTTCCTGGCCTGTGTAATACAAGAGGTCAGACAAAACAGTTGTGATGGTACCTCTGGCCTTTTAAATCTATGAATCTGTGATCAGTAAATGGAAATTGAACTGTTTGCAAAATCAAATAATGCCTCTTTTCATTTGGTCTACATAGCGGCATCTGCATTTGACATTTTATGCTGTAAAATATGAAGAGATTAACATGATATTCTGCATGTGTGTGGGCATTATCCATTCCCACACAAAGCTTTTTTGCATCATGGGTTGTATCACATGAGCCACTTTAGATCCCCTTCCACTGTCAGTACGGCATACAGCACTTTATCACTTGAGTAATGCAGGTGTTAGAGAAAGCAAAATAGATCCGTCAGTGCTCTGTGGATTCTAGACTTGTACTTGGGGAGTACCTGAGTAAAGGCAAGGTTATTCAACTCTTGCATAGTACTCACTCTGATGTAAGTGCAATCAGGCTCTTTGTATCCCCAAATCAAACAATAAACAATTTCCCCAGCAGGACTATGCATATGTACAGAACTAGCAATTTTCTAATCATCCTCAACATGATTCTGTTAAGTTTTCTGGTCCTCCTAACTGTTCTGCTGGTCATGATGGAGTGGCATCAAAAAGTAATGGACAGATTTAATCTGGGGAGGGCAGATTTTCTTTTACAAAGGCTCTAATTTTTTCAAAGGAGAAAATTCTATTTAAAATAAAAAATGTAATACTGTCAATTGGATAGAAGATGGCACTGCAAACACAAAGTGATAGAGACTGGCTATCCAAGTGAAGCATACAATTAATTCTGAATACCTCTCTTTCAAAATTATACTGATAATTGGCAATCTTATTCACCTGACTTTGCATTTGGCTAAATGACAGAAAATTCTATTAACTGATGCAGTTTGGTTTTTTTTAAAAAAAAAAAAAAAAAATTCATTTGCAAATAGCAGGATTTACTATTTGTGAAATGCCAGTTTTCTTTCTATTAAAAAAAAAAAATTAAAGTAGTTCTAAAGGCAGGATTCCCATTCCAAGAATATGGCATTTATCATCACTTTAGGATTGTGGAACAGGCTTAGGAGTCACTACATATGCTATATGACAGCACTACCTCCCTGTATTTTCTTAACCACCTATTTTTCTCATAGTTCCTGCTCTTTTCTGCCTTGAGCCATGGGGTTCTGTCTGTGTTCTGGCACTACCGTGCATCTGGTCATGTTATGAAGCAGCCCCAAGAACTGGCAGGCCTTTAAAAAAAAAAAAAGGAACCAAATCCAACCAGACAAGCTGCCAACCAAAGAAAAACAACACCCAAGCCCTACCAAAAAAAAAAAAAAGGAGAATTTTTTTCAAAACTCATTTTCCAGGATCTGGTTTCTTATGGGGCAATGAATGGAGCCATTCGGGCACAACAGAGCAAGGTGCCATGTGTGGCAGGGTGGGCAAGACTCCTGTGATCTGCACTGAGCATCATCTCTACCTGGAAACAGGGTGGCTGGGCTCCCTTTAGGCTTAGTGAGTGACATCTGTAAGGAGATAATTTCAGCCTCTCTAGTTTTGCATGCCAGGTATTCACCCTTCTCCACACCTCAGTAACTGTGTCATTTTCCATTCACCCTAGCTTTCCCATGACAGTTTGCCACAAATAGATTCAGAAGTTGACTGTCAAGTTATTCTTTGTAATGTGCTTTATTGCCATACATGAAAATTGCATTGACTTTCCTCCAAAACAGGAGGAAAGATCTGCACCTTGTGCTTGATGCTACCTGCAGTGGAAAATGAAACCCCCAGTATGTGGAAGAACTGGCTATTATCCTTCCAAGCTCAGCTCAATGTCTTCTGTTAGTCTGGAAGAGAGCAGGAGAATGGAAAATTCTGGTCTCAGTAGAATAGCATCTCTGAGGAACACTTTTTAGTGTCAGAAGCCTGGCTTCTTTTTTGCCTTTTAGAACACATTGCCACATAATAACCTATGCCAGGTACTTTCTGAGGGTTGGGAGGGAAAGTTTCAAAGCCTATTTTAATCCTTTCCCTCGTTGACACCTCATTGTTTTAGACTTGTAGTGATAAATGTGATAATGAGTAATGACATCTATCCGTGGAATGTGTGAAAGCAGGTCTGAAATGTCAGGATTCAGTGTGAGGAAAATGTGTCTCCAGCAAGGTCAGCTGCATTGACTTACTTTAGCCCATTGCTCATTAAAACACAGGCTGAATTTCTCATAAGTCTGGTCAGAGTACATTCTCTGTCTCCAGCCCCCTGCACCTGCAGTTTTATTAGATGGTGCTCAAAGGCCAAATTATGGGAATTTTCAAACTCATTGTTCCCCATTAAAATGCTAATTCTGCCTGTGATTCCTATTGTTTAATCCCTTGAGTGCTTTAGGACACGCAAGACAGAGTATACATTCTCTGAAAGAGTGTTCACCCTGTATGTTTCTCCGTCCGGTTGTCAACAGTGGGCCAGGACAAATGGTGCGGCTTGGCAAGCGGACAAGGTGCTTTATAAAGCAAGGTGCAGCAAGCAAGCTGTATGCAGTTGTTACACTGACTGCGCTTCTGCTGTTACATGTGATGTGCCTTTTCTATTCTCTTCCACATTGACTTTTATAATGCCCTCATCACCATAGTGCTGGAGTGCTTTCTAATAGTGCATTAACCAAAACAGCCAACATCTGTCACTTCTTTCTCCTTCCAGCCTGCCCCCAGGGAGAGGAGCCTGTGTAGAGAGAAACCTTTGGTAGAGGGATTTTTTATGAGAGTAAGACAGGGAAGGAGGATTGCTTTTAAAGTGTTTATTAGCGTATACGTTGTTGTAAATTTCTATGGGGCGTGAGGAGGGGAGGAGAGAATTGTGGAAGTAATGCACTTGGAGCAGAGGGTGTTGAAGGGGTCTGATCGTTCACGAATCCTGGGGAATTTCACTCCATGGTGTGCTTTTCTGGAAAGCTTCACTCTGATCACCATTGTCCCAGACGCCTGCAGGTCCCAACCACAGTCCTGGTATATTGTATTATTGTTTGCTTTTGTAATTTTAACTGAAATGTTGTTCAATAAGCCAAGGCCTGGGATGGTTATAAATGAGAAAGACCAAGATTTTGAATTTGACACCCAAAATTCTACCAGAGGTCAGCACTGACAGCACCAAGCTGACCCTGTGTGGGTAACTAGTGTTAGATGACGTAATTGTGCCTTGTTTTGGTTTAACTTTCATTGACTTTAAAACAGGTGAGACTAGACACTGACCTTTGCTTCCAAAGGAAAACGAAGATTTGAAACTTTCACCTAGAAACCAAGACCTTTACACTCACCATAATCAGGAAATAACTTCTTTTGCCGCCTATGTATGTGCCTGGCAGAAAGAAACATTCTTTCATCCCAAGAAGTAAGAGGAAAGTAGTCACAGATGATTATTTAAAATCTTCATGACTGAACTACTTTCTGCAGGAATGCTTGTTCTCATTTTGATTCTGATACCTATCACTGTAGAAGACATCTTCGTTCTGCTTTGTAATATTTTGCAAAAATAGGATTAGTGTTGTTTACAACCATGATGATCTAAGGATAGAAGGGAAGAAAGGGAGAAAACGTATAATTTACTAATTCAGCTAATATACTGGGAAAAGCAGTATCCTATTGCATTTGATATTAAGGGATGCCAAGCCCAAAAGCATCTCCATTCTATCCAGCTTTATCAGTTTGGCTAAGAAAATGTGTACTTTCTTCCAAAATACTGCCGTTCAGCTCCACCTACTTTGTGTGTGTGTGTGTGTTTGTGTGTGACTGTATCTAGTTTCTGAGGCTCCTGTTAAACCACTGATGGTTCTTCCTGCTTCTCTGACTTCCGGCATTCCTTCATACTTGCTAAACCATTTGTTTTCTATGCTATGATAAAATTATCCTCCCTACCTGGCAGACATTGCCTGAGAAGAATCTGCAATGCTGAGTATATGCTATCTAGCTAGTTTTAAAGTGTATTTTGACAATACTGAATGGCTGCTTGTGTCTCAATAGTCTGCTTTATACTAATTAATTCTTATTATTGCTGTCTTAATTTAACCCTCAGGAACTTTGGCTAACACCACCAGTAGTCCAGCTAAAATTAGCACCAGAATTTTTTGGCCATTTTTTTTTTTTTTCGGAACTTTTAATCTACAGACTGAATAGACATTTGCTATGGTTACTATGGCAAGGTATGAAGCTTCAAAGGTAGATGAAGGGCACAAGATAAAGAATTATTAATTACACTTTGCCTTGAGTCACAAAGCAAGAGTTGATTCAGACATACCCCTGCAGTGGGCCTGTATTAGCACTACACCATGGTGCCTTCTCTCTTTGTATTAGATGTGCCCACCAGCAAATGGAAGTTTACAGCCCAGATTTCCTCCTCTCCTTTTCTTTCTTGTCCAGCACCACGCAGCAGACAGACAAGTAAACAGTCTGGATCAAAGTTCATTAGAGTCATCTCAAGTACAAATAAAAGGGTTTCCACTCCCTTGCATGGGAATATGGCCCATGTCATAGTCCAGGTCCTTGAGATGTCCGTCATGAAGAGAAATGTAGAATGTTAAGTTTAGATAGCACAACTACCTGCTCATATGAAAGTAGGTAGATAACAGAATTGTGTTTTCTTACTTGTAGTTCTTAGGTTTTAACCTCAAAGGGTTTTCCAATAGCATTGCATTGTTCTGTGGAAGTGTGCACTCTTTTACTCTGTGACTTCAGCAAATTTATCCGTACAAGCGTGCTTTTCTAATCTGTGGGCTATTGTATATTTAAACCATGCATATCAACCAGCATCAGGTAACTAACAGTAATGTAAACAGTCTACCTTTGTACAATGAAAGATATTTCCTACTTCAGTCCCTCAGGAAGAAGGGCAAGATGCTTAATGAGCGTAGTAGAGTTTGGGTACTAGTTTGCTGTCTCTGCGTTTACGTCTGTCTATCAAAAGTCTGTTTGCTTTTTATCAGCATGTTTCAAAAGCAAGTACAAAAAAGACAGAAAATAATTTTTAGTAGTAAATATTTTAAACATTTTAGTATGCTATCAAAGGTATAAATATTTGTAAAGTATACTAATATAAAATTTCAACCCTGAAAAACAACAGATACAGAGGAATGCTAAAACATCAATGGTGGGGTTTTTTTTGTCTCAGATGTTTTATTTAAAAAACTGTAATTCCTCTCATTCATTGAAGTTAGGGCATGGTAACAAATCTCTTAGACACAGGAAAAACATCAAATCATCACACCACATTTGAGTCTTCAACACATATCCGCAGCGAGAGAAGATCTAGCTTTTAAAATAAATGTACCATATATGTAAGAATGTGTTATAACTTGAATACGTATAGTAGACCTTGTCCAAGTTAGTCTCTGTTCAAATAAATAGGCACTATATAGACTGTTTTCATAAACCAGTAGATTCACAATATATCATCTTCATTATTTTCAATGACTGCATCCCTTGAGTACTATAGTTTGTGGTGTCATACTGAACAGCCATGTGACTATAATATTCATGAGGAGGAATAAAATTTAAAAAAAAAAAAAGTAAACGGAAGTTTACTTATACATCTTTTATTGGTCTGACTCTCTCAGGCCACCTGTTCTGTAGCTGCATAACTAAGCAGCTGTGAACCCAGTGAACTCCAGGAAAGTGCATGGATCCAACAAGACAGATCAGAGGCCAGGATGTGACCTAACTTCAGCTTCAGGAAGAAAACAAATAAAAGCTAAAGTGGTGTCTGCATGACATTTTTAGCGGCCTGAAAATCTGGGGTATCATGTTGCACCTAAGCTGGTGCAACTGCGAACTGCTGCTGGAAGCAAGCCTTGCTCCTGCCTGTCCCTCCTGGCCAGCCCACTCGCTCTCTGCCAGCTCCCTGGCAGGGGACCTGCTGCTCTGCCTCCCTGCGCCTGTCTGGCTGTTTCCGTGGGTTTGTTTTCTGTTGAGCCAGCTGACAAATGCAGCTCACTTTGCAGCTGCACAAGCATGAGGTCTGCTAGAGGAAAGGCTGCGGGAGCAGGTGGGTTTAACGCGAGAATGGACTCCAGGAAAAAGCAGCATTTTATTTCCCTGGTGTTTCCATAGTTCACATTAGGCGTTAACATATTCCCGCTTTCACAAAAGTCAGCATAAACCAATGTGTCCTGATCATGGGTGAGAATCATGTTTGATCATTTTTTGAGTGTGAGCGATAGAAGGAGGTGAAGATATTTTTGAGAGTGCAACAGTATGTATAAAATATTATGCATGTGTCAAAATAGAGTGAGATTTTCCATGCACTTCAGTTCAATCTCGCAGCATGGTTAATTGATTTGGGTGTTGCTTTAAAAATCTTTTTCTATTTCAAGCTAAAGGCTGAGCATCTGCGACTTTACACACGTCCCTCAGCATTGACCTCATTCACACGTTTTTATAAACTAAGCACTCAGACAGCTAGGACCAAAGGACATAGTCCCGTCTTCCTTATCGAGGGCCGAGTGTGCCATTTAAAAGAAGAGAGCGTCCTCTAGCGGAGAATTCTTAGGTTTACTCCTAATGTAACGTTTGAAAGGGTTTGATTTTTAACTGGTTTTGTAACCCAAAAATACTCCAGCTCACAAGCCTGTACTGAAAGTGCAGTCAGCATTTTAAATCCTCAAAGATCATGCTCATTGTCAACTTGTTTGACAAAGCTTTTGGCTCTTTTTACTCATGCTGTTTTATTTTTTCAAAGAAGATACATGTTTCAGTAATCTTATTCTTCTGCTATTAAAAAAAAAAAAGTGTCATCTGATCAAGAAAAAGCAATCACTTGTTTTATGTGACTCTTCTAACAGCGTGAACGATCAAATGGAGCATCTGCAAATTGCTCAAACACTCTTGCAAATAGCAAAAGTGCTTGCAGTCATAAGAATGGGGTTCAAAATAACGTACCAGTAGCAGAAAGTTAAATAAGCAATGAATATTGGTCACAATGAAGCACTCAACCAGCTCCTGATGTGACACAACTTGAAGGGACACAATGTACTTTGAAAGGGCACTGATGTAATAGGATGAGACACAGTGACCTTTGTATGGTTGCCTTATTTGCTACACAGGCAGCAATCAAGCAACTTTAAACAGCCCAGAGATTTTGTTCCTGACCTCTTCTGAACATTTTTCATTTAATAACGTGTCAGTGGCTTTTACATTCTCCCTTTCTGTTTGCACTGCACAGAGATGGAGAAAAGAGAAAAGAAGACAGATGGCAAAAGCCCGATCTGGTGGAGGAAGGCTCTCCCTCTCTGAAAGCCCTCTGTGAGTTATAGGGTTCAGGAGACTAAACTTGCGCTTATGTCAATAAAAAGAGCCAAAGCAATTCAGTTCTTCTACTCCCTTATTTTTCTCTGACATATTTCTCGGCCTGATATTCCCGTTACCAGTCTTCTATCTATCTTACACCTTACAGGAATTTCCTGTGCAGGATGCAGCCCTTATTGTGCCAGACATGCTGCCAACTCTTGCGACTTCGTCCCAAGCCTTGCAATTTCTCGGTGTATTCACAGAGACCAGCTGCTTGATCATAAAATCTCAGAAGAATGCCAGCTTTCACTTAAGAAAAAATAAGAAAGAAATAAAAATAATAAGAAGAAAGGTGAAGTATCCTAATCCAGAATGTAAATGCAAAAATACAGAATGTATTGCTCCAAATGTGTTTCATACTTTTTAAAGCCCAGTGTCACTCTTTTGAAGCCTGAACTGTGGTTTCCAAATGTCTGAAGCTGGCAGTTCTGTGCCTGTGAAAATTTCTAATGTTGAGAGTTTATTCTCCACCACGCAGCTCTGACCACTTCTGAGTTACAAGGCACAAAGTGAATTTGGCAGACAGCAAGATCTGCCTGTGTGCGTCAATCACGCTTACTAAAATGTCGCTCCTTATTCATTACATTCAAATGCTTTGTGAGTAAACTAAGACTGAACTGAAGCGTGGAGGATGTTTTAGTGGTTGCAGGGCACAGTCTGGTTAGAAAAATTGAGTAGGAAGATGTAATCTTTACAGAACTCTCTTTTCCACCTCGCCTCGAATGCTGAAGTGTTATACCTGTACTATCCCCTCTTATGTTTCCTTCTAGGCTACATATTTCTGAGCAGAAATATACGAAAACCTGAAAATGTAAGACAACAATAAGTGTAAAACAGATTTTTTTCTACTAAAGATGATTAAATAATGTCTAAGATAAAACCATGAAGCTATGAATACAAGTCTTCACATGATTTTCCTTCAACTAATCCTAATATTTTGCATTCATTTTTTTCCATATATTCTAGCAGATGGCATCTCTGGGTAGATGTGCAGAGGCATGGAGCTCTGACAGTAACCTGTGTTCAGTCCCATTTGCTGACATGAAAATTCTCCTTAGGGTTAAACTCAGCAAATGAGAAAATGGAAACTTACCTTAAGTAAGTTTCTCCAATGAATTTTTAGTTGGCAACAAAGTATGCTGCCATCCCCATGGCTTCTCACTGGGTTTTCAACTCAGGAGTTTTCGGTCCCTCAGGCAATTCCAAAAATACTATCTTTTATCTAGCAGACCTCAGCTCCCCATTCAAAGTAGGAATAACAGCAATTCTTCATTGCCCCATCATTAGCTTAATAGACTAAGCTTATGCCCAGCTTAATACTTCATTAGGAATGGAAGATATACCTAAATTGTGTGTGCAGACAGGGAAAAAAATTCAAATTCTTTGAATAAATTGTAGAAAATATACCTTTAATTTTTTGAAGCCTAGTGAAGAATAATTGTGCTGTGTTTCTAAAAGACTTTGAGATCTTTTCCCACAGATTCTCTGAAGATCTGACCACTAAAAAGAAGGTAAATCAGCTTACAGTATGAAGTGAAGCCTGCATTTGGTGCTTTGGGGCTGCTTGTTATGAGGTGCCAGAGGTTCTGGCAAGAGGGAGAAAGCTGTGATCCCAGTGTTGACACAGAAACCATTAGAAACACAGCGAGCAGAGTTAGTTATCCAGAGACAGCAAAGGTGATTTCTGGTCTCTTTTTCAGTTTCTTAGTAAGGTTTTCCCCAGGTGAAGGGTAACCACTATCCCAGCTTTGACTGCTGATGCTCTAGAAGCACAGAGGCAACCAATTCAGAAACCATTCCATCACACTCTATTTTCACCTGCTGGAATAACAGCTTCTCTACAAGCACTCATAGACTGAGGCCTAGAAAGGGAAAAAAAGTTTTCAGTATCAAGGACAACTGGTTGTAGGACTGAGGTTTGGTGGGAGATGTGCTGATGATGCTGTGTGGCTCTCATCACAACCGCTTTCTCCTCAGAAACAGGGCAGGCTAACATCACCATTACCTTCTTCCAGAAGTTCCAGTATTATTTGTCCATGAGCAGCCACTGAACTCAGAGAAGAACAGCCTGTGTTATGGATGCCACCGAGACCACACAGTCCAAGTTTCAGGGGGATTTGGATCAGGGCTTCCAAGAGACATTACATGTTAGAAATTATCCATGTGGCATATATGATTGGAACACCCTTCAGCCTGTAATCAAGTCCAAATAGTCCTCTCAGTTCACATGCAATGAATCCCAGGTCTTCTGCAGAGCAGTTTTATCTTCTCCCCCTACAGTATAAAAGATAGCAGATTAAGTTATTTATGATGGCATTGAAGAATTTTTAATTTGTCAACTGATAGTCCAGTCAGAAGATTGTGCTATTTCCAACCTTGGATTTTGGCTGCATGAGGAAAATCAGGTTAGAAACCGATTTTGTTAAATCACTGCAGCACCCTGATATAGACATATGTTTAAGGAGGTTTCATAATAACTCTGTTTAAAATAGTAAGGAATCAACTTAAGCTGAATTAACCCCATGCAGCCTTGAACAAAACATCAGCAAATGGCATGATGATGCTAATGGTATTAAAAGCACGAAGGATTGCACTGACCTATGAAATGCATTTCTAATCCTATTTGATTGCACTGCCTTGCACAGATGATGCTTGTGCATGTTTGTCTGGATGTTCTTTGAAGAACACAGAACATTAGCCTTCTTTGTCCATGCATGCTGCGAAATTCTGAGTGCTGTCAATGTGGTGGGAAATCTTGTGGTTAGGACTAAGAAGGGAATGATGTTCTTCTCTGTGGAGAGAGCACTGGATTTCTTCATGAGTTGGAAAATTAACTATGAGACGATGTATCATATTTGTAAACAATTCTAAACAATTCTAAAATGGAGCTGGATTATTCCATACTATTGTAGGTAGAACTGGGAGTAATACAGAAGATCATCCCATGGCAGGTTTTATATTCTTAATTTGCAGCCCCCACTGAGAGGATCTACAAAGATGATAGTTACAGAAATTTTTTGTCTAGCTTTTAAGAGGAAGAAGCATGAGTTTTTTCAAAGTAAACAGTGAAATCTGTTTGGCCTGAAGCATTAGATCACTGGTAATCATGCTGACCAGCTTTGTATTCATTCTTTGTTTTTGTTAGTCTGTTCATAAACATTTATAATTTTTTTTTTATACTGATAGTGGGGAAGGAAATACTTTTTTGGGTGTTTTTTCATTAAAATGCATTCCAGACTTCATATACAATAGGGTCTTGACATAATACAGTAGTATTATTAACAAATAATGCAGTTTGTCCAAGACAAAGTATATAAAATGAGACAAAAAAAATCATGCATCAGATGATTCTGACCGATTATCAGATCATAATGTATATCAACCATTTGCAATATATACAGAAAATTAGCACCTTAGGAATGGGATTTTGAAGAGGCATCATTAATAGTTTGGTTATTTAATTATCTTGTAAAGAAACCAGAGTGGCAATATTCTAGGATCATTTGCTGACAAACGAAGCAAACCAAAAGTTCAGTCCCTGGCAACAAACAAGGAAATGTGTCCTATCCCATCCATCTGTCCTCCTTCTTGTTCCCTTGCAACTTACGAAAGTTGAACTTCTGCAGTAGGCAAGACAGATTTAGTCACTTTCTCTTCTGTCTGGATAGTCTGTCTTAGTTATAGGGATATGGAAAACTTCAATGGTATGAGTGTTTTGGGCAAAATATAAATGCTTTGTCTTAAATTCAAGAAAAAAAAAAACACATTGGTAAGGAATCTGAGCTTGAAAAGTGTCACTACACAACGTCATTGGTTTTAAAGGTTATGAGACAGAAACTACAGCAGGTGAGGGATTCACAAAGCAAATAATCTCAGATGATCCCTTATGCAGTCAGTGTACAGGGGGACTTTTCATTGGTTCAGAGGTTCAGTATTTTTATGTGAATAACTCATTTTCATTTCTAGCTAGAGGAGTGCTCCTGCTGCTGGGCATTGAAGGAAGGGCAAGGGCACAGATGTTGAGAACCTGTTAAGGTAACTTCGAATGATTTAATGTCTGTACTGTAAGAGAAGTTAATTTATCATATGGGAATGAATTCAGAAAAGAACTTCTTATTTCTGCTAATAAAATATCTTCTAGCTGGAAAACTACTTCAGGTTTTTCATGCAGACAGCAATTTTTATTAATCTCTACCATTTGATGGACACACATTTCAATTTTCAGATGATTTTTCTACAGTACTGGGACAGTATATTAGCTGAAAAATACACTCTGGAATGTAAGTGTAAAGTATGCATCCATTATGCAGCAGCATCAAGGCAGAATTAGACTGCACTTTGAGACAAGATATAGTATCTGTCGCTCCTGTGAATGAACCTTGATTAAATTAAATTCCCTACAGGGACAAAGGTTCAAAAGTTCCTGGTTTAATAAAACATACAGCAGAAAATGTGGGAAATAGTCGAATATGTGAAGCTTTAGCACCATAAACTGGCCTATTTCCCAAGTATGTGCATTTTCTCCATACATAGATATTCCTTGTCAAAATACTTTTTTCTTAAATAACTCAGTGTTTGCACTGTTCACACAATGTGTGTGAAAGATCCCACAGTGGGTATAGGTATACCTCTGTGTACCCTTTGGAAGAAGCTCCAAGAAAGCATACTGCAAACCAGAAACTCTGTGGTCTTTCATTTAATTAAAATACATAAAAAACATATAACTTATATATTATTCATTTTGCTATTCAGTTCAACATAACTACTCGCATTTTCAGCCTTTAGAGAGCTCTTCTATCCTCTCTTAAATCTTTCATAGATAATGTTTGGAAGAAAAGCTGAGCAATTGGTAGTTTGGGAAGGATGAGAGACAATTATCAGATTTCAGCCCATGGTTTTTGTATAAGCATTTAATAGTGCTGAGCAAATAAAAAAACTGTTGATCCTGGAATACGTGAAAAACATGGGAGGATGACCTACTGCTCAGAGACAGTACTGACAATTCTCATGCTACACTAATTGGATGCATAAGCTGAAGGAGATGAACAGAGGTCTGGGATTTCAACCATCTTATCTGAAACTGCAACCAGTTGTAGTGCCTGTGGTTGCACTTTTTCCAATTTTCCCATACTGAAGACTCAAATTGTTTCACAATACATTCTGGAGGAAAAAAAAATATTCTTTATACAATTGTTTTGATTAAAAAAATAGCACTGCAAGATAAACACAGTTCTCATGGACTGCTTTTTGAACATGTTCACATATTTGAATTTAGAGTAAAGTGGTTTGAGAAACAAACACACAAACAAACAAACAAAATGACAGAATAATAAAAACAAAGAAACAGGATCCTTCCATAGGCTTGTATGGAGACAGAACACCATCAATGCAAGAACTGAGTGGATGATTTTATACACCTTTTGCAAGTACATTTTCACAATTCTTTTTGCTTTCCATGAGTATAAGAGTGCAACTTCAAAAGAAAGGATAAAAATGGCAGATGCATCTTCCACAGAAGAGTGTAACTGATCACCACGATCACTGCAAATACTGTCAGGATGCTGTCAGCGTTAATGGGTCTTCATTGTCCTGAGCAGCCTTTCCTGGGATCCCCATCCCAACTTCTCCTGCCCCAGTTCTCTGTCAGGGCTTCCCAGATGGACCTCAGGTTCATGTTGTCACCTTGTCTCCAGTCGTGTCTTCAGCCTCATCTCCTGTCTCATCTTCTGCTGCCCCTGAATGAACCTGGCCCTGGTTCATCTCCAATCCTGTGTCTGGGGTTGCTGACAGACCCCGTTGACAGCCATGGTCTCTGCTTGCCCCATTGTCACTGTTCCCTAGCAAACAGGACAAAAGCTTATTGAAATTGCAGCAAGATAAATTTAAGATAACCATTAAGAAAACTGTAACCTGTTCTTTAGGTCCTTTCCAGTCATAATTTCCATGAACCTGTGAAATGCCTGCAACAACCAATGAATGAAGTTAAAATCCCTGGTGATAAAGCTATTTTTTATTTTCTCCTGTTTGGCTCCAGAGTATAATTGCATGATTCTTCACAATTACAGCTGACACCTCCTCTTCAAAACTCAGTAGAATTGTTGCTCTGTAGCAGATCTGTAACTGATCTTATAATAAAATTTCAGTTAAAGGTTAACCTTGGCATCAGCGGTGGTTCCACTAACCCAGCAGATTTCATTTAGCTTGTCTCATGCAGAAGGACAACTGGACCTGCAGACTATCTGCTTTTGATGTCAGTAAGTGCATCCTGAGGCTTTTCTATCTACCACTAAGATATAATCTGACCATCTTCAGGAAAAGTAGACTAGATAAGCCCATATGGGTTTCTTAAAATACCCATAACATCCCAAAGCAACAGATTTTGCTATTTTGCAAAATACCACTGCAAGCTTTCCCATACAATACATTTTGTATGAGGCATGAATAAATTCTCCTGATACTGAGATGCCCAGCTGGGGTGTCTCAGGCCACAGCTTGTGTGACACAGCACCATGGCATCAACATGACGGCTGCCTCTGGACAAACATGTTAAATTAAAATAATAATGAGCACAAACTGGAAAATAAATGAGTTGGCTTTGTATTTGCAATGGAAATCAGCTAGGGTACACAAGAGCTTTCACTTTGATGTTCTAGCATATTTGTATAATAGCTGTTTTGATGTTTGCCTGAGACGTGCCTTCAGATTCTTCCAGTCATGTATTATATTAGGAAGGTGAATGTAACTATAACAGTTGCCTCATTCTTTCCCCTCCCTCACTTGACTGTTAGGTCTTTCATCATGTATTAACACAAGGAAAGTGACCCAAAAGACATATCACTTCAGTTAAAGAAGTCATGTACAGGCAATATGATAGAGCAGGAGACAAGGACTACACGTATGGTTAGAGGAACTATTCTGGTTATAGCCGAGATTAATCGATATTTTATTGATATTATCCCAACTCCCACCCTCCCCGCTCCCAGAGCTGCTTGTTCTCTACCTTTATCTGCTGCTCTGCCAGAGATCCCTGCCATTGGGTTTGGGTTCCATTTGTTTCATTTTGAATAGGTTGAGTTATGCAGTCTCTAAATGAGTTCTGAGAAATGCTCAAGTGAAAAACCTTCTTTATAAGAAAAGGATTGCTTCAAGCTGTCTCAGTCTACAGGTTAGATATCAACCAGGAAAGCAATTAAATGAATAGCACTGAGAGATGAAACCTCTACTGGGGAATGTGGTGTGGGTGGAGGAAGAGGACATGGAGACAACACGTTGCCCTGAATCTGCTGCTGTCAGCACAGCTCGTGTCACCATTATATATGATAAAAAGCATTAACCAAAATACAGAAATGAGAAGGAGATTACATTTATGGCACTCTTATTAGGCGTCTTATTCTCAAATGACTGAAAGAAGTGATTGAATCAGTTTTAAGCCACCGTAAAAAAAATGAGCTCTACTATTATTGTGGTGGTTTTTGTCCTTACCAGGAAGCTGAATCAGACTGTTGTTAAAAGAAGATTTTTACGAAGCTGCTTTAGATTATATTTATTATCAGGAATTTTATAGTTCCTGGTTTAGTCTCTCTACTGTGTAGTGAAATGCTTCTATATTTGTCAAGAAAAATCCTTCTCATTTAAGAAAATATCTGAAGAACTAACCTATGTCTAGTTATTAGAGTCCATTCTACTGCCTGCTTTCCATGTCTTGTTTGATCAGTTTTTCTGTAGCATTCATAAATAATTGAAACTGTTGATGATTTCTCTTAAAGTATGACATCTATCAAAGAGCTTAAGAGAATGGCAAAGATAAAATAGCATAGCATAGTTTCTTATCCAGACGTGAAATAAAAAATTCCAGTTCCTGAAGATGCATCCCCCCTAGGAGAGATTTTTCATTATTATTACCTTCTTCTTTTGTCTACCTTCCTTTCTGTGTTTTTTGGTTCTTTTTAAACAGTACTCAGGCTAGATCATTCCTGTTTATAAGCAAAGCAACACGTGGATTCTCCAGCATATTTTGTATTTTGGCATTTGTAGAAATATAAAGTGCTGGAAGGGCTTCTTGCTAACGTTTTGCCACTAAACTGAAAGGAATAAAGAGGTGATCTCCTAATCCAAAGCAAAAAAGTCACTCTTGTAAGGTATGACTTTGTGCTTCATAGAAACAAGCATGATTCTTTTAAGTTTCCTAATGAGGACACTTTCTTACCATTGCTCTGCTACATACACATGTGGATGCACAAATATATGGGCTAACTTTCCAGTTCATCATGTGAATACCTTGCTATTGCCCACTAGCTTGGGTACATTTGTTTTTGGTTTGTTTGTTTGTTTTCAGACTAATGCATAAATATTCCTAGCCTTTGAAGACACTCTGTTTGCTAAATGGTGTAGCTTCTTTCTTTAGTTGTATTTATACTGAACTAAGTCCTTCTTTGTGACTAACTGTATGTCTGAAAATGGGGAGATAATCTGTGTTAGTCCCAGCAAGAGTTACACTAGCTGATAAATTTCATCACACAATTCTAGATTCCGCTCACTAGGAAAGGAGGGCAAGAGTTACAAGATTAATACACTTAACAAACTCATTGTAATCTTAGATTAGCCGTGCACATGTAATCTGGTCAGCCAAACACTATATAACTTCTTGAGAAGATCATCAGCTTGGTTGGGGTAATGGATACAAACTGGAACACAAAAGGTTCCACTTAAATTTGAGAAGAAACTTCTTCTCAGTGAGGGTGACAGAACACTGGAACAGGCTGCCCAGGGAGGTTGTGGGTTCTTCTTCTCTGGAGGCATTCAAGACCTGCCTGGATGCCTTCCTGTGTAACCTCATCTAGCTGTTCCTGCTCCAGCAGGGGGATTGGACTAGATGATCTTTCAAGGTCCCTTCCAATCCCTAACATTCTGTGATTCTGTGTGATTCTGTGAAAAAGAAATGCTCATGAAATGGTCTCCTGCAAGGTGCTAATCTCAGACCTACACTGTGGTTTAACTTTCAGAAAAAAAAAAAAAAGTGCACTGTTAGAATCAGTGTAGCCCTTTGCAGTTATTACCATCTCAGGGGAGAAGAGGGTTAAGAAGCTATTGAAAAAGATTGAGATAAAAACCTGAATTCAGGTAGAGGGCAGCATGTGTAGGGCAAAGTGAGAAAAAGGACCTGGATTTTCTATGCCAAGACTATAAGTAAGAAGAAAGGGCTCTCTTCTGGAACTAAATAGGTCTAGCATTATGAAAGGCAATATTTTTTTCTAGTCAGAAAGCTGAAAATTGACAGAGTATAATTGTTCTGTGAGTAGGCGGGCAACCTCACTCCAGTGTCCTAAAAAAGGGATATTGCTCATGAGGTGAGGTGAGGTTTTTGTTTGTTTTGTTTTCTCTGCACTGATGGTGAGTTCGCTGTTGAATGCTACGTCCAGTTCTGACATCAGTGCTTCAGAAAGGATGCTGACAAACTTGGAAAGGCCTCAGACAAGGGCCCTGAGAATGATTGTGGATCTGCAAAAGTACAAAAAAGAAAGAAAAGCTGTATCAGTGAGTATATGCTGAGCTTGCACTGGGAAAACTTTGGTGAAGTTGCATGCTGATAAAACCAAAGGTTTGTTTTGCTTGCCTTTACAAGAAGCAGCTTACTCAAGATTTCCCACACCAGGCAAAAATTAATTTTTTTTCAGTACCTGATTTACCTCACATGGAAACTGTGGGTTTGTAAAGAAATAACTGGGTTGAGAACCAGAGGATCAAAGGCCAGGGCTGCATTGCAATGTGAACTGGTGGCTTGGGGTAGGTCATGCAGGTCATGGAGCGAGTACAGCAGGACACCCAGGGCTTGTCTCTTTGCTGCAGCAGTACTGAAGGCAGAGCTGTTCCTAACACATGGTTCCAGGGCCATGTCGGGACATGAGAGTAGTGGGTGACCCTAGACCGCTCCAGGTGCAAGAAAAGGTTTCAGTTCTGTCTGTATTGCCCTCTTTCCCACCTACTGGCAGTGCTTGTCCCCAGATGCTCAGATGGCAAGAAGCTGCAACACTGCATGGGGGTCCTTAGTAATGGCAGCCCTGTGTCGGGGCAGCAGGGTATGGACTTAACAGTTGCTCTCTTCTTCCTCTCAGATTCAGGATGTTTTCAGCTGAAATGTGCGAGTCCACATTCATATTTGCCATTTACTGTGTCCAGTTCTGGGCTTCCCAGTTTAAGAAGGACAAGGAATTACTGGTGGGAGTCCAGTGGCAGACTACAGAGACTAGCAGGTGCCTAGAGTATCTTTCTTATGAGGAGAGACTGAGAGGTCTGGGTCTGTTCAGCCTGGAGAAGAGGAGAGGGGATCTTATCAATGCTTATATCTCAAGGGTGGATGTCTAGAGGATGAGACCAGACTCTTCTCACAGTGATGCCCAATGACAGGATGAGGGGCAACAGGCACAGACTGAAGCACAGGAGATTCCATCTGAATATGAGGAAAAACTTCCTTACTTTGAGAGTGCCAGAGCACTGGAACAGGCTGCTCAGAGAGGTTGTGGAGTCTCCTTCTCTGCAGATATACAAAACCCGCCTGGACACATTCCTGTGCGATCTGCTCTGGGTGAACCTGCTTTAGCAGATGGGTTGGACTAGATGATCTTCAGAGGTCCCTTCCAACCCCAACCATTCTGTGAGTGTGTGATTCATGATCTGTAAGGCTGAACATAAATCTTATCTGACCAAATGAAAGTCTTAAATCTGTAGTAGGAATTGTTTCTTTCACCTCTGGAAGAGGTGCATTGACTTAGAGGAATTAACTGTAAACATATTCAAGTCTCAAGGGTCTCAATAATTTCCTGGAAAACATTTTAGGGGGTGACAGGTGAATGCTTCCCAAAAAAACCCAGCTATGCACTTGGTTGGATCAGCCATGACTTTCCTCTATCTTTGTGTGTCTTCAGTTGTGCTGACCTGACTGGAAGTGTAAAGGTACAAATGTAACCAGCCATTTTCTCAAGTTGTCTCTCTACTACATGAAAAATGGTGCAACTTCACACCAGTAACCTGATCATCCAGAGCGACTGGATTTCCTCCTTGTGCTTTCTTAAAAACAGCCATTTCCCATGGCTGTACCTGTAAACTGTCAGCGCTTGTCCCAGTGCGGAGGGGTGTTTCTCGGGGCAGCTGGAGGAGTAGGAGAGCAACGGCGATGCCCTTCCCTCTGTGATGGTTGCCCCGCGGCAGAGCCATTACACAGAATCACAGAATGTTAGGGATGGGAAGGTACCTCAAAAGATCATCTAGTCCAATCCCCCCTGCCGGAGCAGGAACACCTAGATGAGGTTACACAGGAATGTGTCCAGGCGGGTTTTGAATGTCTCCAGAGTAAGAGACTCCACAACCTCCCTGGGCAGCCTGTTCCAGTGCTCTGGCACCCTCACTGAGAAGTTTCTTTTCATATTTAAGTGGAACCTCTTGTGCTCCAGTTTGAACCCATTGCCC
Source organism: Patagioenas fasciata (assembly GCF_037038585.1). Lineage (NCBI taxonomy): Eukaryota > Metazoa > Chordata > Aves > Columbiformes > Columbidae > Patagioenas > Patagioenas fasciata. The sequence goes on along the minus strand of NC_092520.1, from coordinate 78,869,282 downwards.
CTTGTCCTATCATTGGTTGTCACCAAGAAGAGCCTGGCTCCATCCTCGTGACACTCACCCTTTATATATGTATAAACATGAATGAGGTCACCCCTCAGTCTCCTCTTCTCCAAGCTAGAGACCCAGCTTCCTCAGCCTTTCCTCACAAGGGAGATGCTCCACTCCCTTCAGCATCTCTGTTGCCCTGCACTGGACTCTCTCCAGCAGTTCCCTGTCCTTCTTGAACTGAGGGGCCCAGAACTGGACACAATATTCCAGATGCGGTCCCACCAGGGCAGAGTAGAGGGGAAGGAGAACCTCTCTTGACTTACTAACCACCCCCCTTCTAATACACCCCAGGATGCCATTGGCCTTCCTGGCCACAAGGGCACAGTGCTGGCTCATGGTCATCCTGCTGTCCACCAGGACCCCCAGGTCCCTTTCCCCTACACTGCTCTCTAATAGGTCATTCCCCGACTTATCCTGGAACCTGGGGTTGTTCCTGCCCAGATGCAAGACACTTTCCCTTGTTATATTTCATTACATTTTTCCCTGACCAAGTCTCCAGTCTGTCCAGGTCTCGCTGGATGGCAGCACAGCCTTCTGGTGTGTCAGCCACTCCTCCAGTTTGGTGTCATCAGCAAACTTGCTGACAATGCACTCAATTCCCTCATCCAAGTCATTGATGAATATATTGAATAATACTGGTAACCGCTCGGCCCGGGGCCGCAGCCTGACCCTGAACCACGGACCGGCGGCGAGGAGGCCCCAACACCTCGCAGCGTCACCCGCGGACCCGCGTCAACTCGGCCGCGGGGCGGTGCCCGCAGCGCGCCCAGCAGGTGGCGTCGCCGAGCCGCGGCGTGGCCTATGGAGGGGCCGCGAGTGGGTGGGGGCGGGAGTTGTGAGCGGTACGTGACAGGAGCCGGAGGGGCTCGGTGGGACTCCACGGTGCGGAGGGGCGGCCAGGGACCGCCTCCCGCCCGCCGAGGCTGCTGCCATTTCCCTCCGTGCCTCCGTCTCTCCCATGGGTGGTTGGGGGGTGTTCTGCCGCAGCGCGCCGCTGGCCGCGAGGCTGGGCTGCGGCCGTGCTCGTGCTCGTCGTCGGTTCGCAACCGCACGGGGGAAGTGAAACCGGTCGCGTCTTGACGTAAACCTTGTGGAAAGTTCCTGAGTGGGCAGCGAACGCGGCCTGTCCTGCTGCCCCTGCCTCGTCTGCGAGGTGGCCAAGCCAGCGATGAAGTGTGCATTACATGTTGGGTGCAATAAAAAAAGAAAAAAATAGAATATAATTAAAAGCACCTATTTTAGAACCCTCGACTTGACCCTGTAGGAGACTATGCAGATATTTGAAGGGTACAGATAAAAAGAGTTGGCAGAGAAGAAATGGTAAGTAGTCTTTTTTGGAAATCTCCTCACCCCCAGCAACAAAAGCAAATAACCTCAAACAGAACAAAATCGAACACAACGATGACAAAATAAATCCATAAAACCCTTAAATTCAGCTGATTTGCAGTTACTGTGAAGCCCGAGGTTTGACGTGAATGAGAATGGAGGTGAACTTGCACAGAACATCAAGAAGACATGCATTAAGAGTGTGATCAGCAGGTGGAGGGAGGTTTTCCTCCTCCTCTACTCTGCCCTGGTGAGGCTGCATCTGGAGTACTGCATCCAGTTCTGGGCTCCCCAGTTTAAGAAGGACAAGCAACTACTGGAGGGAGTCCAGCGACGGGCTATGAAGATGATTAGGGGCCTAGAGCACCTTTCTTATGAGGAGAGACAGAGAGCTGGGTCTGTTCAGCCTGGAGAAGGCGGAGAGAGGATCTTATAAATGTTTATAAATATCTCAAGGGTGGGTGTCAAGAGGATGCAACCAGACTCCTTTCAGTGGTGCCAAACAATAGGATGAGGGGCAATGGGCACAGACTGAAGCGCAGGAGGTTCCATCTGAGTATGAAGAAAAGCTTCTTCACTTTGAGAGTGCCAGAGCACTGGAACCGACTGCCCAGAGAGGTTGTGGAGTCTCCTTCTCTGCAGACATTCAAAACCCACCTGGACACATTCCTGTGCGATCTGCTCTGGGTGAACCTGCTTTGACAGGTGAGTTAGACTAGGTGATCTCCAGAGGTCACTTCCTACCCCAGCCATTCTGTGATTCTGTCAATGTGGTCGGAGGTGGTGATGTGCCCCAGACAGTGTCAACAGTCTCAGGGAAATAAATAAAACTTTTGGGTGAGTGCAGTGGGACCTGGAGCAGGGTATGAAGGAGGCAGACGCATTGTGTGCTGCTTTTTCTGGAGGAACTGTAATGTTTCATCCACACTTTGCCTCTGGTCAGATAAACACTTCTTCTTTTGAACATGTATGGAAAACACCTATACCTATTTTACCTCTTTGGATTTTCCCAATGTGCCCATAACTGCAGCATGGGAGATCAGCCTGCCAAAATGCATGAAGATAGTAAAGCTGCTACTGTGAGACTGAGTTCTCCTTCAGCTTGAACTTAGACATCTGTTTGCTTTAGCAAAGTTCTGCTCAATACAACTGAAGGTCTAAAAGGGACAAAAATATTAATAATTTATTATTAATCTGTTATTGATTGCAAGGAAAGCAAGCACTCCAAAAATGAAGGCAAGCTATGGTGCTTGTCTCAAGGATTTTATTACTGAAGCTGAGATAGCAACAAAGCACTTTGAAGGTTGATTATGGACTGTATGATGACAGCAACAGGTGAGATACCATAATCATGTAATCACCATAGATGCTTTATAGACTTATATTTTCTAAGGCATATATATAAGGGACATGCTGCAAAGCTCACAAAGTTGTGAGAGTTGTGAAGAAAAACTCACCTGATGCGCAGTTAAAGTGACTCAAGTCAGTAAAATACTGTTCTGGTTGTCTAGCATGGCACATTTCATTTTAGCATCTAAAGGAATTCAGGTGTGAGAACCAGTTTATGAAATACTGATTAATCAACTAAACCAAAGCATTCACACTTTCTGTTGTTAAGGAAAAGGTATACTGATTTTTAGTGACAATTAAAAATTATGATATGATTTTGATGATTTATATGCAATTCTAGCCCTTTATTGATGACCACAGATGTGAATTCAGAAGATAATTTTAAAGTGAGTTTTCCTATGATGGGGGAAGTCTTGTCAGATGTTAGATGGAGCCTGACTAATTAAGAAAGTGCTTTCAGGCTCTGCTAGAAGATCAGACATTATTCTTGATTTGCATCTTAACAAGAATTCATTGATGGTGTAAAGAGTTCCTTTGATTATTAAAATATGACATGAATATTGAAACCTTTTACAGGTAAGGACATACTGATATGAAAGTGGCACAGGGAGGAAAAAGTAATTACACTTTTCTCTTTTTTTATGTTTCCATTTCATACTGTCTCAGTAAATCAAATTAAGGGACTCTAACACTCTTACTAAATTCACAGATCAGGAGCTGAGAAACATTATTAAGTGCTTGCATTTGCTGATTAAAATATGACAAGAAGCAAAGATATGTAAGACACCAATAAAGAGCAATTTTAGGCCTGATGCTTTCAAGCTCACTTTTTAATCTATTACATGTCATTCCTAGTCCTTCTTCATGTTGTTATTGTCACCTTCAGAAGAGAACACATACAGCACAGGGAGAGCAGAATAAATAATAAAGGGAATGAAACTCAAATGTAGGGGGAGGCAGAATAATAATGAGATTTTATATAATGTTCTTTATCTTGAGTACTACTTAAAGCAGAAGTTAACGGTAACTGTGAACTAGCTGCTATTTCCTTCACTAGCTTAGAAATCACTAAACTGTAGTGCAATTAGTTGTCAGCCAGAGTATGGCACAAAAAAATGTGTCACTAAGGCCCTATGCATGTATTATGTGCTGTGGGTAATGTTAGTAAGAGGTTAGTCATACCCTACTCTCACATGATGTAATTAATATAGAGTAAATGACTCCGAAATTTAACACCAGCCAGAGTGTAGTAATTGTGGAATTGTCCCAAATCTCAAAGAATGCATGAGTGGATGGTGTTAATAGCCTGATTATGTAGCAGCAAGGATTTAAATATAGATTTTGAGGCACATAATTTGATTCCTCAAGGGGCAACTAATTTGACAGCAAGCACCTTGTTGTGGAAGTTGACTTTTTGGAAGAGCTGTGGAACTGGCCAGGTTTTATTTTAGGGAGCATATGAGACCTCTTGGATGCTGCAAGTATCTATGTCTGAACTGCAGTACTTTGAGAGCATTTCCAGGCATCCTGATTCACCAGAATGTCTCTGCTCGTGCTCTTGCTTTATTTTAGGGTTTAGTGTTTTAAGAACAATTTCTACCTTGTTTATACCATTACCCACATCTACAGCCTACAGCAAAATTTGTATGAGATATCACAGGCTCGCTCTTTAGAAATCTCACATATCAGAAGTTTATGTTTCAGAGGAATGGCAGGTAGTCGGCACTTGCAAAAATCATATCCCAAAATTGCATTGACCTTATGTGAGGTATGTTACATGACCTGTATTAGAATAGAAGAGTAGTAAGCAGTAGCTCTGTACTCAGTTTTAACTGCGCAAGAAAAACTGCAGTCACACTGGTATAGAAGGAGTCTCAGAAGATGATTCTTAAAAAGTTTTATGTCTCTTAAAATTTCCAGTCATTGATAAGGTCTGATTTGGAAGGTTGTCATTTTTTATCATATAATTTGTTTTCAATGCAATAGTCTGAATTATTGCCAGAGATTCTTAGAGTGCAGTTGTGCTTAATGATAAAGAAACACAACAATGTGATGATTATTCTTTCAGAGAAAGTTCAGATTTAGTTGGGCTGGACAGCTGGAAAAAAAAAAATTGTAGATATCCCATGACTTAAAAGTAGCTCTGAGTTCTCTTAGATTTAAAAAAAAAAAGTGTGACATGATACCTATGCAATAAACTAAATTAATCTAACACTAGGAATCAATCAGAAATAATTTAAAAATATAAGAAGACTGCATATATGCAAATTTGGTATGAGAAATTTCATAACAATCCCTTCAAAAAATATAATTCATGACATGAAAGACTGAATAATCTAATTTTCTTAGAAGTGTATTTCAAATGTTTCTTGATTTGCAGCAATTGATACCTCCTAATTTGAGGGACCATTTCAAGTTTGGATGAATCCCCATTTTCTTTTTAAAATGAGAGAGAATATGTGGGACTTGTCACTGTGAAGATATATTACCATCTCGAAACTGTTCTTAAAAATATATTTAGAAATAACAAACTGGAGTTATCCATACTTAACCTAGCTGTAACTTAGCCATTGAGGTATCAGAAGTGACCATACCAGAGTCTGATATGGTGTAGTCGACTCTTATCAGGTAAGCTGGTTAACACTCAGTTCCTTGCTGCCATGGGTGGCCTAATATGAGCTTCTGACACTTGACCAGCCAGCTTAAAATTAACTTGGGTATCTCTTTACAGTGCTATACTAGCTGTGTTGGTCTTTGTGTGATAACTGGTCTGAGTTGCTGGCCTAAAATGGTTTCTGAATCCTCTTTTTTTTATTTTCTCCCTCATTCCAAAACAATAGTAATACAGGCTCATTCATATAGCAAGACAGATTTTTCTTTTAGCAGGGCAGAATTTGATTCTTATAGTCCAAGTCCATCTTGTATTCCTATAAGTTAAACCCCTGCCTTCCTTTCAGCTGACTGGAAGAGACATTTAGATGTTTCATCCTTGAGCCTCAACCTCGAAGATATCTCAAAACAGCCGATGGGTTTCATACTGTACCAGATGAAGTAGAAAGAGTTAAGTATGGTACCAAAGTAGATAACCTGTTTTAAGACATTTCTTTTATGTTGTGACCCTTAACATTGTACTCAAGTAATAGTAATTTCTCATTAATCACTGTCAAGAGTGTTACCATATTGCAGTATAGAATCATAGAATCATTTTAGTTGGAAAAGACCTTTAAGATCATGGAGTCCAACCGTTAACCTAACACTGGCACTAAACCATGTCCTTAAGATCCTCAGCTACATGCCTTTTAAACACCTCCATGGATGGTGACTTCACCACTTCCCTGGGCAGCCTGTTCCAGTGCTTCACAACCCTTTCTGTGAAGAAATGTTTCCTAGTATCCCATCTGAACCTCCCCTGATGCAACCTGAGGCAAATTCCTCTTGTTCTTACACTTGCTACTTGGGAGAAGAGACCAACACCCTCCGTGCTACAACCTCCTCTCAGGTAGGTGTAGACAGCAATAAGGTCTCCCCTCAGCCTCCTTTTCTTCAGGCTAAACAGCCCCGGTTCCCTCAGCTGCTTCTCATCAGACTTGTGCTCCAGGCCCCTCACCAGTCTCGTCACCCTCCTCTGAACTCTCTCCAGCACCTCAATGTCTTTCCTGTAGTGAGGGGCCCAAAACTGAACACAGGATTCCAGGTGGGGCCTCACCAGTGCCGAGTACAGTGGAACGATCACTTCTCTCGTCCTGCTGGCTACACTATTTCTGATACAAGCCAGGATGCTGTTGGCCTTTTTGGCCACCTGGGCACACTGCTGGCTCATGTTCAGCTGGCTGTCAATCAACACCCCCAGATCCCTTTCTGCCAGGCAGCTTTCCAGCCACTCTTCCCCAAGCCTGTAGCACTGTCTGGGGTTGTTGTGACTCAAGTGCAGGACCCGGTACTTGGCATGGTTAAACCTCATACAACTGGTTTCAGCCCGATAATCCAGCTGGTCCAGTTCCCTCTGTATGGCCTTCCTACCCTCCAGCGGATCAACACTCCCACACAATTTGGTGTTGTCTGCAAACTTACTAAGGGTTCACTCAATCCCCTCATCCAGATCACTGATAAAGAGATTAAACAGAACTGGCCCCAGTACTGAGCCCTGGGGAACACCACTCGTGACCGTCCACCATCTGGATTTGGCTTCGTTCCCCACAACTCTTTGGGCCTGGCCATCCAGCCAGTTCTCTACCCAGTGAAGAGTAGACCCATCTAGGCCATGAGCTGCCAGCTATTCCAGGAGAATGCTGTGGGATACAATGTCAAAGGCTTTACTGAAGTGTAAGTACACAACACTCACAGCCTTTCACTTATCGACTAAGTGGGTCACCTTGACATAGAAGGAGATCAGATTGGTCAAGCAGGACCTGCCTTTCATAAACCCATGCTGACTGAGCCTGATCACTTGGTTGTCCTGTATGTGCTGTGTGATGGCACTCGGGATGATCTGTTTGGTGATCTTTCCTGGCACCAAGGTCAGACTGACAGACCTCTAATTCACTGTATCTTCCTTCTGGCCCTTCTTGTAGATGGGCACCACATTTGCCAGCTTCCAGTCAACTGGGACCTCCCCAGTTAGCCAGGACTGCTGATAGATAATGGAAAGTGGCTTGGTGAGCACCTCTGCCAGCTCCCTCAGAACCGTTGGATGGCTCCCATCTTGCCCTGTAGATTTACGTGTGTCTAAGTGGTGTAGCAGGTCACCAAGCATATTCCCTTGGATTACTGGGGTTTCACTGTGCTCCCCATCCCTGTCTTCTGGCTCAGGGGCGTGTGTACCTGGAGCACAACTGCTCTTACTATTAAAGATGGAGGCAAAGAAGCCATTTAATACCTCAGCCTTTCCCTCATCCTGTGTCAATATGTTTCCCCCCACACCCACTGGAGGATGGAACTGTATGTAGTAGTTCCTATTCCATATGCTTAGCAAATAAGTCCAAAGACAGTTATTCACTTGAAAAATGTCCGGATTTTTATTGCTGTGCCATCTGTGCTGAACAATTCTGTACTTTCTGGTTTACATTAACAGCATCTTGAAAACTGATGACAAAGATAGGGGAAATAATAACAGTTTCATTCAAAAATTATTCTTGCAATATCTGAAATTGATACGTTCGTCAGATAATATGTATTTAAATAGGCTTAAGGAAAGTTAATAGTTTGAGCAATAGTATGTATGGAAGGATGGGCTACAGATCTGGCTGAGAAGTGAATGGACCAGTCTTAACTGTGCTATTCAGGTAGTATGATACCATATTCTCTCAGAGCTTGTCCCTGCTGTTTTGAAATTCTTCATCCATAATTTTCATTTCTGAGGCGTGAGGAAAAAAGTGCCTATATGTATATTGTGTGTGTGTCTAGAACAGTTTAGCAGAAACCTCAATCAAATAATTGAGATTTTAGTGAGAGATTTCTACCGTCTTTTGAATGTGATGAGATTTATAGTCATCTGCACTTGCACAAGGGGCTTCCAATGCATGCATCCAATTCCTGAAGAAGTTCTGTTTCCTGTCATGATTCTTCCCGTAGGATGGCTGCCATAATAGATTTGTAGCTTTCGTTGAATTCAGAAAACAGTTTACATACACAGAATTGCAGTTATTTATAAAGACCTACAAGAATTTTGTATGGGTTTGGGAAGGGAAGGCTAGATGTTAAATAGTTTTGAATATACAATGATTACTTCTAGTTTCAGCAAAATAGAAATAAGGAGTTGTGTAAGCCTTTGTTATACCTATGAATTATATTTCTCAAAATAAGTAACAACATTGAATTGGTGTTTAAGAAAGTCTAGTGGCAATTTGAAATGTCCGCAGTATTTTTTCTGTAAGTGCATGATGGTAGTGGAGACATTTCTTTTAAAAAATCAAATTTACTGGGAAATTAATCTTTGATTCCTTTTATGTGTTTATTGAAGTATTATGTTTGCTGAAGATGTTGGTTTCGGTTTCTGACCTACTTCCCAGCCTTTGACCTGTCAGTGCTGCTTGTGGTAACTGTAACCCCCCCAGCCCTGACGTATTGAGCGGCATCCACCAGCGCCAGTCCTTGGCAATGTGCTGGTTAGTCTCTGGCGAGAGCTGCCTGCTCACGGGGCTCTAGCAGGAGCTGCACTCGGTGTCATCTGCAAGTACAGGATATGTGGATGCTTCTGGGATCGGCGCTGTGTGACCAAGGGTAGCATGTAGCCCAGCAAGGGAAGAAGGGATTCTCGCAGAGAGGCGACCTGGTGTTAACAACCCAGATCATAATCTTGCTTGGTTGGGGGTCTTTTGTGCACAGCGGGAATTTGGATTTCCAGGTTGTTAATTATAATACTGATCGTACAAGAAGGTGTTGAGGAGTTAGAATGCTAGGTTTCAAGGTTTTTTTATTTTCTTTCCATAAATACTGAATGGCTACAATGTCATGTTGCTGAAAAACTCAGCATTCAGGACATAAATTACTAGTCTGTTCACTGCTTTAAAGATGAACCTGAGCTATCTGGCGATGAATTGCCCAGAGTGAATTGTATGAAGCCAGCACCTGCAATATCTCTTTTTATCCTGAAGACAGGTACTAGCTCCAGACAGTTCCAGGCACCTGGTTTCAGTGCTGCAAGCTAGACAGCTCATCTCTCACAGATCCTAGTAAAGGGCTTTCTGCTCTGGACTAAAAACACTTGGGGTCCTGCAGAGGTCTCTGTATCTTGTCACTCTGTAGCAAAGTCAAGCTGGCTAGATACCACTTCTGGAGTATGAGTTATATACACCCTTCCTAAGAAACATTGATGTAACTCCACAATTAAAAAAACAAGGGGAATGCATTTATAAAAAAAAATCAAAACTTTTGCGTTTGATATATTATTCTACGCTAAGCTGTATCTTTGAACAAAAAGTTTACAAAGGTAAATACTGTCTTTCTCAATGTTAACACCATGGTTACAGAGGAACTTGTCAACTGATGTTGTCTGCCCTCTCTCCCTTTCTAATTTTGTAAATGCATTCTGGGAGAGGGAGAGCACAGAAAATTACAAGAGAGATATGATGTATCTGCCATGTCTGACTGCTGGGAAATAAATATATTCCATTTATTTTTCTATATGCTGTATTTCAGCAAGAAAGTAATGTTTTTCAGGTGACTACTTTTTTATTTTGTGAAGTGTTAATTTTAAAAGTTGTTGTTATATAGGCAGTGAGAGCCCAGCCTTGCCTTGCCCTTGATCATAGGGGAGTTTATACAGGTGGCAGGATTGCACCTTGGTGTTTCCAAATCTTGTCCTGCAGTGGCTCTGAGCTGCAGCATCACCACCAGCTTCAGAGGATGATATGCAGGACTAGCAAGTGTCGTTGTCTGACTTTACCCATGAGAAAGATGAAGAAATTATCAGTGTGCACAGTTCTTTTCTTCCTTATTTCATCTGTATGGGCTTTCTCCACATTCTTCTGTTATAACCTTGAATCTTGCCATAGTGTTTCAGAAAGCTGTAACATATGCTGTATGTTTCATATGAAAATTGTCTAACTGCTTCTAATTACAATAGCTTCTTGTTCTGCTGCCAGGAAAATAGCATCATCAGCTACTTGGATTATACATAATATTACAGAATAAAAACAACAATGTAAATATACTCCTATTTTACACTGTCTTAGATAACCTTGGCAGTATGTGAAGGGGTGGACTTGCATTGGTGGTCCCAGTTCTTCAGTGCTGAAGACTGGCTGCCAGGTCTGGGGCTCTCCTGACAGGTGCCATGCACGGATGCAGAGTACCAGTTTTCGCCTTGTCTCCTCCAGAACTGCTGCAGAAAATGTGGCGAGTTAGGACCATCTTGTGTGCCCAGAACCTGACCTGCAGTCCACCAGTTCAGCCACTTATTCTTAGGAATATCAGTCCATCCTTTCCCTTCCCTTACAGGTTCTCTGTCATACCTGGCTTTTGTTTTTCAAAAATATTGTAGATGATGTATCTGACATTTTGAGGCAAGGTCTTCTTGCTCATGCTTATGCCAGGCAAATTATTAATATATGATATTAAGTTCTGAGTAATGTTTTGTTCCACTTGTGTTTGTCAGCTGTGGGTGATAACATCTGCATTCAGACAGCACCGGCTGTGCCTTTGCACTTGAAGAGTAGTTTCAGGAACATGTGCAAGTACCAGAGACCCTCTGACCTGCCAGCTGCCATCCCCACATCTGTCTCAGGGGCTGGCTATGAGGAGCCTGTTCAGTTGTACCTCTGAGACTAGAGTTGCTCAGGCCTTTGAAGTTGTGGGCACACCTTCACCCATATCTGCGTTGTCTTTCTGGCTTCACAGTTTTGGATCTACACAAAGCTGGACTTCGGAGAGGTATCAGCAGACTTCAAAGATAATGTATGCACTGACTGATTCACTTTAGAAAATCCTCTACGTGGGCACTGATCTCCTGCATCTTTGTGCCAGACAGTCTCTGCTAAGAAGTCCTGTAACTTGCTGTCCTCTTTTGCACTGCACTGCTATATCCTCTTGTTTAGTTAGTAACAAACTTCTACTCAGAAGGCTTGAAGCATCTGGATCTTTAAATTTGTTGACAGATTCTTCAGTATTAATCCTTCTCATCCAAGAAAAACGCTCAGCTTTCCTGCAGCAATTAAGACATAAAAAACTTCCCTGAATCTGAAACTTTGATGGGTACAAAAGTCCGAAGGCTACTGGCTCTTCTGAGTATAATGCTATTTCGTATGCTGTTATCAGTGTTTCTTTTTATTAACAGATACTATGTGGTGTTTTTTTTTCTCATTTAGCCTGGTAGCTTAATGTTTAAAGTAGGTGAGAATCTGATTTTCGTTACAGAATATTTTATTTAAAGATATTTTAAATGTTTAGTGGATGTATTGTAACTTAGTTGATGACCTCATCCTCCTTCTGTGCAATTACATTTCTGCATAACAAAGTGAGGGCAATACGTATCCAGGGAAGACTGAATCACTTAAGCAGAAAATAAAGTCTGTCAAAACACTACATAAATGCTGTGTATGCACCTTTTTGTAATTGAGCCTGGTAAACTGAGATATTTCCAGTGTATTCTGAAAGTTTAGTCCCTAGACTAAGTCAAAAAATGACCCACCACTCTTCAAGGTGAAATACAATCACAAGTCAAACAATTAGTCCTTTTAAGAAACAGTGACTATGTTCACATTGGTGATTGTTTTAGAGCTCCTAGGTTAGGCTTATCTCATGAATTTAGTTTATCAATTAAGAAATTTGCTGCATCAAGAACTTGACTGCCATCCTCCCCCCAGAGTCTGGAGCCTAATGCGCTGAAGTACAGGCTGACATAAAAAGGGTTTGAAGTTTACAGTGCTAATCAGAGGTGTGCCTGTATCCGAGAGGAGCTCTTACAGTACATTGGGCTTAGCACATGCAAAAGACCTTCAATATTTCTATTTTGTAATGAGAGCTTTAAAAAATATCCTCTCATAGAAAAAAGACTTGAAGGGAGGGGAAGATGCTTCTTCATGTAGTGATTCCTTTCAGTGGTTCACTGCTCTGCAGTGGCTCTCTAAATTGTTATGGATTTAAACATTTATTTGAGCAAAGCTGAGCTTTTTTTTTCTGACATTTTTCATTCAGATATAAATAGATATTAGACCAACATTAGCAAGAATATTTTTAAAGAAATAACTTCTAAAGCCATTAAAAGCTTCTTGAACTAAGGCCGTACAGAATGACTGCCATCATGTTTATGCTTCTCTTCTGGGTGAACATGAGGCTGTCTAGGAACTGTAAAAGTAGGGAAAGAAATAGAAAGGTGTATGCCAAATATAGTAGATGAGATCTTTAGTGTAGCTTGTTCAGGGATTCTTTTTGTTAATGTGGTGTTATTTCTGTCAAAAATTAAATGCTTTGAAAAATATTGCAAGTTGATGTAAGTCAGAGGAAAAAGAAAACTGATAAAGCACTAAAAAAAAGTCCAGGAAAGAACATTTTGGCCATTTTTAGGAAAAAACAAATCAAAGAAACAAAAAACAATTCAGAGAAATGTGAACTCTGTATGAAACTTATTGCAACTACAGAAAAATAGAATTTATTAGGTTGAAATGGGAAAAAATTGGCAGCATGAAGTTTCCTGTGAAATGGAAAACCCAGTTCCTGGCCAGGCCTGTTTAGTGACAATTTCCTAAATCTGTAAATACGTTTGATTGATAGTTCTAAAGAGAGAGAAGATTCCTGAATGTCAACTCACAAATGCAATCCGATTAAAATCTCCCAAATGACCTGTTTACTGTAGTGGGGATGACTTGAAACTAGTGCGGAAACCCTGTTCCACTTGTTCCTCAGGAAGGTGCCTCAGCACTGAAGCCAGTTGTGCCCTTCTGCAAAAACTGGCTGGAGATATTTTCCCAAGCTATTAATGGTCTCAGACTAATTATGCTTTTTCAAAGCCTAAGACTCTCAGTTACCTGCAGTGTAGGTTGCTGTTCATTTACTGGCTAAGGACAGCTTGTGAGTTCAGGTTGACCTCTGTGTATTTTAAATTGGGTATTACCTTTGAAACAAAAAGAACGTGTCAGATGAGCTGTTACCGCATCTCTCATTTCACCACGGACTGCCATGCTGTAGATTTCACTGGGAGTTGGACAGTGACGGCAGAACAAAGCTGGGAAATTGTATTATTTTAATGAACATCTTTATAAGTGGAAAAAATGCCGGTGATGACAAAGTGTCAAGGAAGCAGAGCCCATTCATTAGCTCTTCTTTCCATGTGGGAAATTGAAACATGAAGTAAAAAGGACTAGTTGCACTGTGCAAATAGTTGCTGTGCAATGCATCATGTTTTGAATAGACCAACTGCTGAATATAACAACCACCAAATATGACAACCATCTAGTGGCCAGATTTCTTTTTCCTCTGGGGATTTTGATCTGTTCCCTGTAGAAGCAGATTTTTTTGTGTCACATCTGTGCATTTTGCATCACTTTGTAAGCTGAAGAAGAAACCTAGTCTGCCAAATTAATTAGCTAGAATTCTACGTAGGAGACCATGTAGGAGAGTGTAGACCTTAAGGGTGTGTTTGTCACCAAATGAACGTGTCTGTGCTAGTTCAAAATGACCTTCAAGCTATGTCTGAAATATTTCTCTGTTCAAATGAGTTACTCCTTCTTGTGGGTGGAATGAAGAATCCTGTCCTTCGTCTTAATTTGTATACACTAGGTTCATGACAAAGTAACTTAGTCATATAAAGGAATGCAGATATCACCTCCCTTCTACGCCATGCAAAGCTGTTGTGAGCCAAGGAGCTGTACAGCTAGCAGACTAGTAAAACCAGGCCTGTGATGTCTACCAAAACAATGAGGTTGCAAACTCTGCACAGTCAAGTTAAAAATCTAATTATCTCTATGGGCTCTTAATCGTACACGTAGAAGTTCACATTAAAGTTAGAATTAATTACATTACTCAGCTCATCCATCTAAATGAACAATACTTTGCTGAATGTAGCTTTGTTTTTTATAAATATTCTGCCATTATATAGCAACTGAATATTCCTACTTCATCTTGGCTTTTGTCTGTGGGAGAGGCATTCTGAAAACTAAATACATCCAGTATTAAGCTATGTATCTAGGAAGGGCAGCAGGACAATTCTTTATAGTTTTATAATGAGATTTGTCTGTATGTGAAAAAAACTCAGCCATTGAACATTTTTACTTCAATTTTAGATTTATCTTTACATCTGTGAGAGTGAGCAACAATTGGCTCCTATATTTTACAACCCGCTATGTGTGAAAAATGAGCTTTTGTGAAACTGAGTTTTACAAATACCCAGAAAATGGGAAGAAACAATGCAGAGGGAAAAAAGAAATGGGGAACAAAACATAAAGATTTTTGGCATCTAATGAAAAGGGAGAAATAAATTCTTATGAAATATGAATCTGAAGACAGAAGTCTTGCTGAATCCTAAAAATGATGTGCAGTATATTAGATCATAATTTTCCTTCCTTATTAGGTCTCTCGTCCTATTAATTGCCCTACACATACCACATCTGACGTGCTCTCTCTCTGAGCTTATCTCCCTTCCTAAGCCCCATATGACCTAGCAAACTTACCATGGCTTCTCTTGAAACCCACAAGACTGGTGGCTCTGACACGGAACCACAAAACTCGGAGACCTTCTTTTGCTCCTGGCTGTCTGCAGTAACCATGGAAAGGTTTCGCCTCTACCTTGGATTTTGCAGAAGGCCACCAGACCTGAAGGTGGTGTGAACTAAATGCTCTGAACACAATGAACCAGAATTTTCCCACTGAATTATTCTGCTTGGAAATGGGATAAGTCACAGGTTTACTTCATCCATCACACAGGTACCCCGTTATGCATAACACGTGTGATTATTCCTTGAACAAAGCAGTTTACTCACACTTTCAGTCCGGGGACAAGGACAGAGACAGCCTGGCAAATGGCAGTGAGGTTGTTCCAGGCAGAGCCCTTCAAGCTGTTTGTGCCACCCCTGCCATGGCTGGCCTGGCAGGATGGAGCACCTGCACATGTCTCAGCGCAAAGTCTGCTGTCTTAGCACAAACCAGCTTTTCTCAGCACTTTAATGAAAACTGCTGGACTCTGCATCTGAGGCATGTACACACAGCCACAGCCAGCTGCTTTTCTGAAGAGATGTTTTCCCCTGGAAAACAAGTGGTAATGAATTGTGGAGGGGCTAGAAGTAAAAGAAAAGTAGTGGCTTAAACCACCGGTCATTTCTGTCATATGAGCAGCCAAAGACTTTTTTCCATGGGATTGCAGAAATCAATCCTTAGCCCCATTTAAATATCTACAGCAGAAGGCTATTACATTCTCAGCCAAGAGAAAAAACATGTGGTATGCAAGTACTGAAGGTTACAACTAAGTATTTTGTAAATCTGTCTGTAATTATGCAAAGTAAATTTTATGCAAGGAGTGGCGCCACCTAAATGGCAACATAATGTATGCACACATTTAGAAAAGTCTTTTCAGGCGAACTATTTTCACCATCCTGGAATAGCCCAAGTCTTCAATTACAAGTTAATCTATCCTAGTAAAATGAATTCTTTAATGTTGGGAGTGGTTCTCTCATTTTTTACTAGTAACTGTATTCTTTCTACTATTCAGTGTCAAAACAGTGAAGTGGTATTACAGGAGAAGGTAGAATTATGGCCAGTATGAACTGTGGCAACATGACAGCAGTTCTGCTGCAGCTTTCCTCATGGCAAGGTAAGAAATCCAAAGTTAGGTGGCTCAGATGTTACGAAAGCTGGTTTATAGCTAGAGTTTGCTAATTTCTCACTTTAAACTCAGATCCAAGCAGTACTAGAAACAAATCCAATACTTATGGTTTTCTCCCAATTACTGTATTTTCTGTGTTTCCTGATTTGTAGCACTGGTCTTGTGGTACTGGGCTGCAGTGCTTCACTGCATACCCAGAAGAAACAGGGCTGTTCCAGCCAGAGCAGTTGCTGTCTGCTCCTGGGCCACGATGCATCTTCTTCATGCAGACTCGCCAGGAAGCTCGACTGAAGTCACAGCACTGTGGTTGAGGGTGCAGCTGCCTTGTAGAAAGGGAGGAGGATACAAGTTTATAGGTTGCAAGCTCGAAGCTCCCTTACCTAGTTGCTGCAATGAGCTGGTTTCTAACTGCCTGCATTTTGAAAGCTTCCTTAAAGTCCACATGAGGGGTATCTGATGTGTTGATGCTGCTGCAGTAATAGCTGTGTCAGAAGCAGAAGGTGTTGCAACTTCCTAAGCAGTAATTATAGCCGAGTTGATACCATGTACTTCCTTAGTTTGTCTTTTCCTGCTTTGTCATAAGGATGTCTGGCTGGAAGGGCTAGAAAAGGGAAGACACTTAAATTTTGAAAGATCTGCAACTGAAAGCAGCTGGGAAAGACATGAGTACCAACTCTTGTCAGAGGCAGACTATTACCCTGCAGGCTCTGTTGAGCAGAGCCTCAGTTGGCCTTTAGTAATTCTCCTGGTTATCTGTGAAAGTCTCAGGTACGTGCCTGTCAACAGAGCCATATCATTCATTAATTAAGTTTAGGTGACTCTAAAAAGTGTAGTAGGCTTTAAGAAGAAAATTCTGATGGATCAGATTAAGCAACATTGATTTCTGAGGAAATAGCTGCCTTAATGCAGGACCTTTCCAGATGAGTCCTCAAATCCGTGACTGCGTGTAGCAAAATTGACTATACAGTCTGTACAACCTGGCCTTTAAGTATGATCCCTAGATGCAAAGTTTTCCTTCCGCTGGATTCCTCTAGTGAAGATCTAAACTCTCGTCATGGCACGTACTAATAGATACATCCTTTGAATCACAGAACCTCACACAAAGATGCTTGTGTATCAGATTGATCCATGGGTCTTCTCTCTGGAGAAGAGTCCCCTAGAACAGAAACCAGTTTGAATTCCCTTTTGTCATATATCTGAAACAAACAAACACCAAAACCCTATCATACCATATGAGATGTATTTACCTGAATTCTTACCTTATTACAAATGTACATGTGGTGGCATGGAGAATCCTGAGTCTCTTGCCCTGTTTGTCTTGCTCTGTCACTGTGTGCACAGAACTCATATTTCCAGTACAGCATCATGACTTCTCTTTGACAGGCCGTGAAGGCGTGTGTTTGCAAAGGCTCAGAGAGTGGTGGAGACACTGTGACATGTCCACCTCCCAGGCTGCATACTGCAGAACTTCCATGGCAGTCACCTAAGCTGGTGCAGAGTGCTGCTTGCTCTCATACTGTGGCTTTTTTTCCCCACAGCTCCTCCTTGCTATTATGTCCTTCTACAGTTAGCATTTTGCTATTCCTTAATACTGTTCAGCTGTACTGTGTCCCAGCCTTGGTTAACAAAAACAGTGAGCCCTCAGAGTTAATAGCTCTGGCCCCATTTTCTAGATGGACCACTAAACTAAATGTATGAGACTTCACCTACCTGTAATGCTGACAAGCTACTGTTGAAAAACCTTCTTATCCATCTCGGCCTTCATGGTTAAATAGTCAGTCCCCATCCTGTTCATGTGATGAATTATTTCCTTGTCTTCATTTTGTCCATTTTTATAACAGATACTTCCTTTAGGGTTTTGCCTTCGGAAGTTTTCTTGCTTCATTGATTCTCTGGAATATTATGTTCAGCTTGTTTTAAATTGCAAAGTATATGCATGTGTAGCATGCCTCCATAAAACATAGTGAACTGCTCTTCAGAGTGGCTCTTGTTGTCAATTGGTACATGATGTTTCTGATGAGACTGCTGCATCCAGGTTCTCCAAAAGCATTATCTAATGTCACCACCTCAGTCCTGTCTCCATTTTAAGTTGTAGACTCATCCTCCCCTCCTGCAAATTAACCCTCATTTTAACTGTGCAGCAGAGTCCTAGCTAGTGTATCACTCCCCCGTTTCTGCACAAATGTTGAGTTTCTGCCACCAAAGCTTTCCCCAAGAATGGTTTTCCTTGGTAACATGTGCCAAATGTGTAATAGTGTAACAAGTTGAATAAAGTTTTACCAATGCAATACTACAGATCATCAATGAAAGTCCCCACCGAGAAGCAAGTGCCACTGGAGATCATTTGTCAAACACTGTGACTAACACAATTTATGACTCCACCTCATCTCATCAGGCTCCCATTTATCTAATGTGTCACACTTTAAGTCTTAAGTTTCACCCCAGCTGTCCATGTTTTAACATTTAAAGGCTTTGCGTCTGCTGTGCCTGATCCTGTAGTGTTGAAGGTCACTAAGCTGACTTTACAATTAGGTGGGTTTCATTTTTATACACCAAACGTGATGAGGAAGAGTCATAGTGAAGTCTGTTGACGAGATCAGCTTTAAATGTTGCACATATTAAATTACTTTGCTTTCAGTTGGTTGTCTCAGCACAAGCGGGACTGGAAGTCTCATTAGAATTTATAGTGACAGATTTTGCGGTGCCAGCCGTACTCTTGGAGCCCAATATTGTCTTTCATGTGAACACACAGAGTATAGCCGCATATTCATTTGGAGGTTGTCCTACAGCTGTGTCTAGAGTGCCCAATGACAACAGCCACACACTACCCTCGGTGCTTCTCTGTGTTAATAGCAGTAAGAAGGTCTTAAAGTCCCATTTTATATTGATTGAAAACTTCATTTTTCTTTCTTTCTGGTAGGTAACCTCCCCAGCATTATTTATTAAAATGTTAACATTTTCATCATCCAAATGAAACCTGTGGTCAGATGAAACAAGTCAAATATTGCAGGTGAAATGGTCTGCAATTCTCAACATTCTTCTGTAAAATTTAAGTGAAGCAGGCTTGTTGGTTAAAACCATGACAAGAAAAGAAAACAAATTCATTTTTGTTTTCTCAGATGCCTTCTGATTTACAAAACTGCTATTGTTGCCGTCAGTAAGTATGGTCAGACGCCATGGGTCACTGAATAACGTTGAGAACACATTATTTTCTGCCAAAAAATATTTTACAAATAATTATTTTCTACATACAGGTAAAAAATACAAGATGGCCTGGGCCTAACCATGCACATATGTCAATAATGTTTCACATCTACTTGAATTTTTACATATAATTTCTTATGGACAATGCCAAGATACAAACCAAACTGACGCATATTCAAGAAAATGAAGGACACATGGTCCCATAACTGGATATAAAAGAGAGAAAATCTCTCAGACAAGATGCAATAAGCCAGCATGCAGTTCATTTTAAAGATATTACTACACCTACTACTCGGTAGTTTTGTGTGATCCAGACTGAGAAGTATTAATTTTTAAAAACCTCTGGGCTGAAGGCACAAAAACTTTATGCTATAAAAATCATACAAGATCCTATTAAAATCATAAAAGTCTTCTTTATCCTCTTTTTAATTTTTTTTCCTTAAGGAAAAAAAAATCTGTTATCAAATCCTGCCATGGTCCAGTCTTTCCTTAATGTTTCTAAGGACTGAGTACAATGAACCTTGTGCTAATCCCCACCATGTTCCATAGAAGCTACCTGGCTACAGCTGGGTTGACTGAAAATGCAGATCTAAAAGGGAAAAAAAAAAAAAAGAGCAAACTCCCACCTAAATTTTTAGACAAATAAATGTTCATGGGTGAAGTTTCCTAAGTGCTGGGAAAGCTGTGTGTGCTTCCAGCCTGCCAGGGCTGAGTGCCTAGAAATGTTCCCTAAAAGGGAAGTGGTGTATTCCCCAGTTCGTCTTCCCTGAGACCACTCGATAGCTGTGCTTTGAGCACGCTAACGGGAATGAATCAACATGACACACAGCAGCCTTGGGTGCTTACACTTAAAAATATAGCCAGCGAGACAGGCGGTAATGATGTTTGTTCCTTATTTAATCTCCTCGTGTTTAAAGTACTCTCCCAGGAGATGGAAGATTAGGGTGTCCTCCTACGCCATCAGGGGTTTGGTGTCAACATTTCCCTCATTCCAGAGGACTGGCCAGACAAGGCTGTAGACCATGCTGCGATAAGGAAGTAGTGTGGTTGGACATGAAAAAAAATCATTCAGCTTTAGTTGTGAAACGTGAATCCTTACCTAAAGCAGCTTCCCACCTGTTCAAAAGTAGCTTCCTAGTCCATAGTAGGAGTAGAATATTAGGCTCATGCCTCTTTCAGCAATTTAGCAAGTTGTAGGTTGCTGGATGTTGTATATCCTGGCTTGCAGCATCCAAGGCCCTTCAACACCTAGGATAGGGAGCTTAGGTAACTAGCTGAGTGGTTTTGATATTACCCTGAGAACTGCATACCTGAAACCTACATGAAATAATGCACTTCAATGGCCTGGGTCCTTTCATTTCTCAGTCTTTGAGTAGCAGATTATGAGTGAGTAGACAGGCATCAAAAATGGCAGAAGCAAAAAGTGTGAATTTTGTATTAGTCCCATCAGCTTTGTCTTCTGGTTTTATCTCTGGATTACAGGATCCTGATGGAGAGCAACCCTGTTTATCCACATAGACCATCAGATGTAAGGTCATTGGCTAATGAAGCTATTGTTTGTCATTATTTAATTAAGGAAGAGTGCATGCATGTACTTGACTGACTGCATGTATGGGAAACTTGTCCAGGAGGTATGATAGGTTGTCATAATGATCAATGGGCATTTGCTTGAACAGAAAGCAGGGAATGACTGAGAAGATGAATGGAAGACAAGAATGTGAGTTTTTACTTTGAAGGCAGTTCTGCCATTTGAAAAAAATATTTTCAAAGTAAAAATGAGAAAAATTTGAATTTGCTGTAGAATTGGTTTAATTACTTGTAATTAAAAAGAAGTTGTTTAGACCT
Source organism: Patagioenas fasciata (assembly GCF_037038585.1). Taxonomy (NCBI): domain Eukaryota; kingdom Metazoa; phylum Chordata; class Aves; order Columbiformes; family Columbidae; genus Patagioenas; species Patagioenas fasciata. The sequence goes on along the minus strand of NC_092520.1, from coordinate 78,848,257 downwards.
TGAATATCTGAGTGTTACACAGTTGTGTATTAAAAATTATAAATGTTTGAGCTGAAATATTAGTAATAGTTTCAACATGGACCTGTTGGAACAAGTCCAGAGGGTCATGAAGATGATCAAAGGGCTGGAGCACCTTATTGCAGCATTCCAGTACCTAAAGGGGGCCTACAAGAAAGCTGGAGAGGGACTTTTGACAAGGGCTAATGGTTTTAAATTGAAAGGTAGATTTGGATTAGATATAAGGAAGAAATTCTTCACCATGAGGGTGGTGAGGCACTGGAACAGGCTGCCCAGAGAAGCTGCAGATGCCCCGTTCCTGGAAGTGTTCAAGGCCAGGCTGGATGGGGTTCTGAGCAACCTGGTCTGGTGGAAGGTGTCTCTGCACACAGCAGGGGCATTGGAACTAGATGGTCTTTAAGGTCCCTTCCAACACAAATCATTCTATGATTCTAGGATTCCGTAAAAATAAACATTGGAAATAATAATTAGGTGAAATCCAAAACAGGGGGAGTGTTAATTATTATTTTACCTAAAAGGAAATTCAGTGGAGATAGTGATTCGTTGAGAAAAATGCTCCTTCAAATGAAGTACCTTTTCAATGACAGAAAGAAGTATTTTGGGGAAAAGTTCTGAAACTTTCTGCTGCTTGATTAATGGTGGGTAATGCTTATTGGAAGGACTAGTATTCATTGCTGAGCTCTAAATTACCTTCAGCCACACAGGAAAAAATCTTACTGCCTCTCAGGAAAGCTGTGTGAAATATATGATCAATGGGCAAGTGTGGTCAAGGTTAAATGTAAGGCACTTGAACTAGGTTCTCGGAGAATCAATAATTTCTGTGGAATTCAGCTGCAGTTACATGGACTCAGTACTCTAAATGTCAGAATTTTTATTTTGAATGTAGCATCTGACTTTTAGGAGGTATATGAATAGGCATCTACTGTCAGGAAGCAACTGGAAGGGACCTTCAATTTAAGATATTTAAACAATTGAATATGAAGTTGTGTTTTGTACAGCAACAAAAACTACCTTCTCATAATTTTAGTTTTACTTTTAGATTTTTAGAACACTTTTAGACAATGATTGCTTTCTTTACTGAGTTACAACTTTGGTTAGTTGGGGTTTTTTTTGTTCCCTTGGAGAATAACCAACATGAGTTTTTGCAAGAGCAGAAGCAATGTTAGAATGGTTACCAGTGACACAGAGGGTAATTGTCGAATTATGATTTAAATGGTGTTCTGCTTAAAAAGCTTCTTGAGTGGCAGTGGTTTTGTTTCAGGTGACTGAACTGCAAAGCAAAAAGGCCTAAGTAAAAGTGCTCCAAAATGTGTTTTATAAACTCTTCTCTAGGGTTAATTACAGAAGCTGTACATTTGTAGCATTTACAGCACTTTTTTAAAGCAGTGCATTCCCATGGCCAATACAGCAGGTTACACATTTGGGAAAAGAAAACCAAGAAGTCCCAACTTGTACTTCCCCAGCTCTAACCAATGCAGCCACAGTATAATTAAAGCCCTAAATAAATTATGCACTTAATTAAAGACAAAAACAAGCCTATTGAAAATGGAGGGAAATAATGAGCTATTTCTAGTCGTGCACGATCTTTGTATAACATATAATAAAACATGTGCTAAAGCATTTTGTGGTTGGCTGGCGTCTTGTTTGCTCTTTACAAAAATGGGAAGGCAAGGAGCTCACTGAGCAGGAACAGGGTTTGCATCCGACAGGCAGTCTGCAGATCAGAAAGGCACGATCACTTACTGATTTAAGCAATAGGTGAAATGAAGCTCAACGAGTATCATCGCTGAGCCCGTGTCACCCTCTCTTTTGGGCTGGCACAGCTGTTCATACAGCCAGTCAGTGAACCATTTTGGGGAACTGATCTAGCAGAAGAAAACAACCGTTTTTAGTGGGGAGGGGAGGCTGTGGCTATATTTCAGGTGGATCTCTTCCCCAGCACTGCTGGTGAGGAGACCATGCCAACAGGGGTAGCCTTGCTGAGGGGACCAAGCAGCTGGAGGCAGAGGTTGTGCAACGTGTTGCCAAATGTTTAACAAGCAAACCCTGTAATGTTGTTAAAAAGTGAGGTGCAACTGAGGGGAAATATTATAAACTTTAGGGAAAATATGTATAGCTATGTCTTATAGTATTTAAGATATTAAAGGTACATTAAGGCACATTGGCCAACTTGTAACAAACAGTATAGGCAACAGGAACGGAGAGAAAAAGAGAAATAGATTTCAGCTTGAGACTCATAAGCAGATGTCATCATGCAGCCTCTGATCACTTCCTTCTGTGCAGTAGTACCATCAATAAGACTAGCAAGAAAATGCTGGCAGCTCTGAATATGTGACAGCTAAAAGATCATTGCAGACGAGTGACAGGAACTCAGAAATTTAAGACTCTGGGCTCTTTGTTAAGGTAGCATGTCTCAGAAACAATACTTTGCAGGTACTGCTCTGTAGATCAGACAACACCACATAGTGAAAAAAAGCAAGTATCCTATATGGTTCTTTTTGTGCTGTACCAGTGCAGGTGTAACAGCTTTTGGACCTTGAGTTAACATGACAAACTCTCTGTGAGGTTCGCACAAAATTCAGCTGGGCTCCAGTCAATGGGATTGGAAGGCAGTAAAAGGAGTGGTGAAACCAAGAAAACTACATTTTTAATTTCTTCTGAAACTAGAGTTCCTTAATATATTATAAACACTTAAGAATACTAATATCATCACTAGATCTTTCTAAATTGTAGCTCTCACAAAATTGTTAGTGTTTTCTGATGAGGTACAAATTCCAGTCTTGTGCTTAACGTATTTTGTATAGAGCTTGTGCTGCAAGCAGAATATGAAACTCCATTCCATCTCATTTCCAGCAACATCATATGTACAACAGAATCCTAATTTGCATGGCTATGGTTCAGATTATGTCAGTATTTCAATGATAAATCCCTGTCTCAGGAATGGATTGCTCATCCTTTTTTTTTTTTTTTTTTTATTTTAAAGAAAGTGAGGAAGGGGAGAAGGTTTATAAGGGCGTAATTTTGGGGCAGAAGGGGAGAAGGAAAGGAATTTAATGGAAGATGATACTTTCTCACTCTATCCTGATTTGAGGTGAATTGGACAAAAAGTAAACAATGAATAGCTTTGATAGAAATTATCTGAACACAAATAGTGTAGTATATGTCAAAAACATGGTGTAGAAGCTGTAAAATTGTATAAGAAAAAGCATCACAATGTATTGGAAGAGAAGGACATGGGAACTGGTCTAGCATTCTGGTGCAGCAGTACAACAGAAAACCTTTCTTAAGAAGACCCCAAAGTAGTACTCATATTTCTCACACGTAGCTATCAGTCTGAGCAGAGATAATTTCTATGCTTATCTACAGAAAGGTAATTGGCGAGCCATTTCTTATCTCATTATATTATCTGCATAGTTTCTTATATTTTGCACAATACATTATTTGGGAACATTAATTTTAAAAATTGCCGTGTATATTGCAGCATAAAAGGCAAAAATCCCCAACCTGATACAATCTATGAGCAACAAACCTTAGAAGAGCAAATATTGATCAAATCGCAACATCTCCTGCACAGAAACTCCAATGAAATAGGGCAGTGCCTGCAGGTTGTCACGAGCTGTGCAAAAATTAATGTTTTACTTAAAGTCTAAGATTCTGCAGTGATGTTACTACCTGATACTACTACATCTTTTTTTTTAAAGATTCATACTCTACTCTTGGGAGAAGAAGGAATCAAATTACAGAGTCATAAATGCTAAGGCTCTGTGTGATTGCCAAGCAGTAGCCATAGTTTTGTTGCATTAGGCCCCCAGCTCATGAATTTTGGGTACTTGGGGATATCAGAACCGTGCTGCTCTCTTCAGCTTTTGCTACAGACCAAGCTTCACCAGCTTGAGAAACCTGACTGGGACTCAGCTACCATTTATCGTGCAGGCACCCAAACTATGGACAGGGTTCCTTTGCTGCCCTTCACCTGCTGCAGTTCAAATCCATTTCATAGGGCCCAGCACCACCGGGACTTCTCAAGGCTGGCTTTCCCCTGCTTGTGCTGATGCCCAAAGCCGAGCCCTTTCCCTCCCTTTCCTTGACTCCACAGAGCGGAGTGACAGAGGGACAGTCACTTTCCTAATACCGTTTACCTGCGTTGCTAAAATTCACTGTAGGTTGCGAGACCTGAAACCCTGCCCATGTTTTAATCAGCAGTGAAATAGTTAAGGACGTTCCCATTTCATTTGACTACTGAATACCATCACCTCGCCGCTCTCCCGGCTAAACCTAAGCAGGGAGGGGAAGATCTGCAACTTTAAGTGCCATTCAGTGCAAAGGCTTGTTGTCGATACAAGCAGCCAGCGCTGGAATTGATCAGAAATTTCCTCCAAAACCCCTGGAAATCGCCTGGTTCTTGAAGCCGAAATAACAGCTGACGACTGTCAGACTGGGCTGACCGCAGGGCAGGCCACCCTCGGCTCCCACTCCCAGGGAGAAACCTGCAGCCTGACCCACGCACTCCCGGGCCGGGTGTCGCTCCTCGGAGCCACCGACGTGCTCTCGGTTCCGCCGCCGCCGCAGCCCGACCGCGGCTCCCCCGGGCAGCCACGGCGGAGGGGGGCAAACTTCGCTTTTCCTCGGGACGCAGCGCGGCGGGGCTGCCCCTGCCCGGGGCGGAGGGGAGCCCGCACCTACGGGAGGACGCGGGGTCCTTCCTGGCAGAGCGGCCCGGGGCGTTCAAGGGCTCGGTGGGGCCGGGCCGCTCCAGCTGGGGCGAAGGCCCGGCCGGCGCTGTCCCGCGGGGGCTAACACCGCTACCAAGATGGAGGCGGCCGGTGTAAATACGGCGCGAAAGGAGCAGGGCAGCGGCGGCTCCGCTGGCGGCCAGCGAAGGGGCCTGGAGACGGCCGGGGGCTCCGCCCGGGGCAGGTGCGCTGGGCGGCGCCGCCGAGGAGCCGTTGTCGGGCGGCGCGGGCCGACCCGAGGGTGGGGCCGGCGGCGCGCTGGGCGCTCCGGGCACGCTGGGCGGTGGCGGCCGCGCTGGGAGTGACAGCGGGGTCTGAGCTGATCCGCGCTGCCCCCATGGCGGCCGCCCGCCTCGGCGGCCCGCCCGCCTGGCGGTGACTCGGGCTCCCCCTCCCGCCCCTCCTCCTCCTCTGCCACCGCCTCCTGCTCCGCTCGCCCAGCCTGGGCCCGGCCCAGCCGCTGCCGCACGGCGCCGCCGCCGCCCGCCGAGCCCGGGGCGCAGCCGGGAGCCGCGTGGGGGCCATGACGGTGGAACAGAACGTGCTGCAGCCCGGCGGCGCCGCCAAGGTGAGACACTGGCCCGGCCCGCGACCCTGCGCCGCGGGAGCCCGCCCGCTGCGCCAGGGCCCGGCCTGGGAGCCGGCTGCGCGCCCGTCGCCGCGTCCCTGCCCGCCCCGCCGGCCTCGCTCGGGCCTGGCCCCCAATCCCCTCCCGCAGCCGCTCCTTTCCTGTGCGGCTCTGGCTGCTGCCCCGGCGCCCGGTCCTCGCCCTGCCGGTAACTTTTCCCCCTTGCAACGGGGGAGCAGCCTCCCTACCCCCAGCTGTCTCCCGGGCCCGTGGGAAGCTTCTCCTGACTGAGGGGGGGGCCCGGCCTTCCCTGCGCCGCGGCCTCTCCCTGTCCCCGTCGCTCCAGCCCCGGGCTGGGGCCAGGGCGACTGTGAAGCCGCCTCGGGGTTGTTGGGGGGGGTGTGGAGGGGCCGGGCGCTGCGCTGGGCGCGGCCGGGCAGCGGGGCCTCCGTGACCGTGGCTGCGGCTCACTCCCTCCTCCGGTCTGGGTCCTTCCCCTCAGCGCTTCTCGCCTCGGGAGAGACCCGCCACTCCCCGGGCTGCGACGGCGCCGGGGCCCTGGGAGGTCGGGCCTGTTGCGCTGACAGAGCTGCCGGGCAGAGCGGCAGGACGGGTGAGGACCGGCAGGTCCTGCCTGAGCCCCCGGCGTGAGCCCGGGGCCGGAGGGAGATGCTGCACATGGCACGGCGTGACCCTGCTGCGCCGGCATCCCTGCCCGCCCGCTAAAGGTGAACGCTATTTCCAGCGTGTGACATACGGCTGGCTGCGACGCTCTCGCCCGAGTAAAAAAGTGCTGAATTTAGGGACTGGTATTAGCGTGTATCGTGAAATGTGGTTAAGGCAATGGCAGTGTTTATGAATCTTTCAGTGCGTACCAGGAGCTGCTGGAAAATGTTTCTTTGTAACCAAAAAAAAAAAAAAAAAAATCGAAACCTTCAACAGCTCTTCTTTGCTTGAAGTGAACTGAATTGGCAAAAGAAAAATCTAAAATCACAGAGCTTTAAAAATTATTAATTTTTTTAAAGGTAACTTGCTGATTATTTGGTTATTGGAACTGTTCTGGTTAGCAATGTGACTGCCTCCTCTTCCTTGTGTGGTGATTTTTTTTTTTTATGGCATGTCATGTTTTTATAAGAGGATAAATGTATATTTGCTTTGCTGAAGTCAGCGTGGAAGTTTAATTGCTCCAGTCCTAATAGTGGATAGTGGGAATGCTGTGATTAAGGTATAATTGGTTCAATTTACATTCAAGAAGCTGATTTGGAGGGAGAGGCATGCATTGCCAGATTCTATTATCATAGTTGGAAGTAGTTAGCAGTGATTTTGGCCGCTTCAGTAGGAAGGCAAGGCCTGAATTTTGTCTCTTCGTTCCTCAGTCAGTAGTGTTGAGGTGTGCTAGCAGGCTAATGTAGCAGGCTTTTGCTTACAGGTCCCATGCTACCTGGGTCTTCTGTGTTGAACAACTTGATTTGGTGCTGCTGCGTCACCTGACAAGTTTCATGAATGAGGTTATCTTTTACAAAACCTCTTGTTGATGTTTTACTTAAATATCCCTTAATTATTGTATCAGATACTCTGTTATGTAATACCTGGTAGACAGTGGTCAGAGTTGCCTGTTTGTACTTTCTGTCAGTAACATGTAGGAAGAAATATTGCAGTTTTCAGCTAAACGGCTGCTTGCAGGCCAGTAGTTCAGGATTACTTTAGTTGTAAATCGAGGATAAACTCGAGGGTGGTTGGTAGTGGTAGGTCACCTGGTAATCCTTACTGCTGTAAAAAGCAAAATTAGCAATGATTCTAATGTTGACAAAGCATCTAGAGAAACTGTATAAACCAATTTTTCCATGGTATGGATTTTCTATTTTATTTCTGTTGAATCATCTTATTATTATCTGAAACTCCTTGTTACCTACTTTATCCCTCATTGCATTGGGGGGGGGGGGGGGGGGGAGGAGCAGGTCAATTTTGAGAATATTTTGAAAAAAAAATAATATTTGACTCCAAAGTGAGTGTCTCATTGCTTATTTAGACTAATGAATAGCTAATTGGATGGCAAACTCTAACATTGTTCAGCTTATTTGCATATAAGAAGAAAAATTGTAAAGGTACGGTGAGCTGATGCAGGGTTGAAAGCTGGAGAGGCTACCATACCACTAGCTCGTCATCTTCCCTCAAAAGAAGAAAATCCCATGCTCCATGAATAGTGAGAGTTTGTTCTGGAGGCCTCAGAGTTTTTCATTATTGTTTTATGTTGGTGTGAAGAAACCACATACAAACGGAAATATATTTGCTTTCCAAGACAGATGCCGGAGTTACCAGCATACCTTATTCAGAGCTGTGGTTCTTAACATTGTTCATCAGATGTTTTCTTACTGTCATGCAGGATTGTGTGTCAAAACTTCAGCAGTACTCGGAGGTTTGTATTAATAAATGCTCTAACTACAAAGAGCCCATTTCCCACTGAAGCTATCTTTAGTTTATTGTGTAGTTAAAGCATCTGGATCGAGTCAAAATAAATTTTTTTCTTTCATGTTTACTGGTCATCCTGACTCCTAGTTAAAACTTGTAATTTATCTCCTGAAGCAAATAATAATTGTCTTACTGTTGTTGCTCACAGCTCTTATGTGCTTCTCTAATGTTGTTAGGTATCTGTTGGTTATCTGTAATGTTCATTTTAAGACTGAAGCATGTGAATAAAGGTAAATGGCCTGAGAAGTTTAAAAATAAATAGCTTCTGGTTTTGCCCTGTCTGTATTTCCATCCAGTACAATACTTTTTGTCAGTCATTTTGCTGCTGAAGAGCTAAGTCATGTGCTTTGCAGGATACCCCATACTTTAGGCAGTCCTGCACCACTGCCAGGGGGGCAGCTTGTGCTGGTGCATGTGTATGTCAATTTACTTTATTTTTTCTCTCCCTGAGACCATCCCAGGCTGCCCCTCGTGCTGTGCAGACTCTTCCCTTGGCCAGTGTCCTTGATGCAGCGGGTTTGGCAATGGGGCTGGATGAATGGTGTGATATTTCTAGCAATTGGAAAAAATGATCCGGAGAGGTCATACATGTTTCAGCAGTGTGTCAGCTCTAACTAATGATTATCATGATGGTCGTCTCGGAACAACAGATTGAAGGAACTGAGTTTTAAAGAGTGATGTTTAGCTGGCCTCTCAGCAATGTGTATTATCAAGTTCTACTGCTTCTGGATGGAGGTTGAGTGTTGGTTGATACATGGATTTAAAGTCTGTTCTATCTGTCCTTTGGTTTCCCACACCCATTGTTATTTCAGACCCATAATTCAGCAGCGCATTGCCAGTGTAATCACAGAAATAGTAGAATAAAGTCCGGTGTGTCAGGTGCGCCCATTTTTTAAAAAAATAAGCACAAACCTTTAAGGATATTTGCCACTTGAAATAACACATGGTGCTAAGCAAGGTCTAATGCTATTTACTTCCTCTCTTTTGCTCTTTTTTGAGGTAGTAAGGAAGAAATTGTACTAGCACGTGTGTGTGCTTCTGCTCTGCTCATCCCATGCATTTGATGTACGTATTACTGAAAGATTTTAGCTAATATGGTACTGACTGGTTTTCTTTCCTGAAAGCAATAGCCATTAACTTCTTGATGCTGCACTAGGTCATTCAGAAGATGATAGTCATATGTCTCCAACACTGGAAATAGAGGTTGATGTAGTGCTGAATGGCAAGAGATGGTCCCATGGATTATCCACTCGTGACTTGGTACACGTTTATGGAGTCTTTGTGTTTTGATCAGTTGAGTTCAGGGTTGTCTGACCCACCATTTGCCTGGTGGATCCAAGGGGCTGCAGGCTCCTGCTCTCACTGTGTGGCCAGAGCCGCTCTTGCCTGTGACCCAAACAAAGGTGTCCTGCCGTACCTCAGAAATGCACCCCGGGTCACGTAATGGGGCTTGGGGTACTTATCTCCCCATGAATGGGCTACCTGTGTTTGGGCTGCGTGGCAGACGGGCTGCTTGTGTGATGGGCTTGAATATGGGGGTTATACCTGCTACTGCTGGTGTTTAAAGCTTTATTACCTCCTCTGGTGAGGAAGAGCAGAATGGTTTACTGAAAGTGGTTGCAGCGACTACTAAGTAATTGGCAAGAATTATTTGAAGTGTTATAGAGTCACTTAGATACACACATCTTGTTATTTATTTAAAACAAAGTTCATTAAAAAGTTCATATTACATGTAGTTACACGTTCTACATAGGCTTCTGTTTGTATTTTCTGGAAGCTGGAGCAAGGTGCAAAGATCAGTGATTCAAAGTGAGTTTGAAAACTCTTAGACTGCTGTGCTGAATGCCTTCTGGTTTTGTGAATGTTCTCATGGATTTTGGTGGGAGCAGATGGATGTGGTTGTATGTGGTGTGTGTTTGTTTGTTTGTTTTGTAGCTATACAATCCTGCTGAATCTTGGATTTTTTTAATTGGTATGATATGCCATGAATCTGTACCTTTCAGAAACCTTTAATAGCATTTAAAAACCTGTTGCATTCTAGAATATGTTTCACGGAAGTTCAGTAATCATTTCGATTGTGGTAGCAGAAGTTTACAACTATAGTACTGTCATTAGCATCTATCCAAAATAATGTCTTTACATATCTTTTGATCCACGTATTGAAAGCAAAATACTGCTTCAGAATATGAAAATTAAGGTTTATACATTTTCCTGTTAATCTTTTGTAATGTTATTTTAAAATATCCTTAGTACTTGCTGAAAATATATTTTTAGGATGACTCGGTATCTTACAACTATGAGGAGCAGCAGTTACAAAAGATGGCAAAACCCATCAGCTTCAAAAAGCAAATTACCATGTCTCAAAATAGAAAAAATATTTCACATTTTTAAGAGTGCTTTGTAAAGATAAGTGGGAGGATAATTGAACAGTTTCTTTTCTTGCACTCTTGTGCCTGACAAGATACGTTAAAGCAGGAAGTAGCATCTCTCTAAGCCTCTGAACTCAGTTGCTGTTCAGGGACTTCTCTAACTGAAGATGAATGAAAGATGTAGTTTCTCTTTTGGTTTTGGCTAAATTTTCTCTTCTTCCTGGCTGAAGAACCCACCGAATTGTTGACAGTTCAGTTATTCAGTCCCTGAGTAGCTGGCTCCATAACTTCAGCGGTGTGAATGGTTGGGTTGAGAGACACCATGGATGCTGGGGACTAGTGCAGTGACAGAGTTGTTAAATTTACCCTAGTGAACTTGGAGGCTGCCATTTCAGGCAGGACCAAAATCTTTGCAGAACTACGTGAGAGGTTTCACTCTCACGTGTCATCTGTGCCAGGAGTTGTTTGGGGCACTGCCATCAGTCACCCCCTTACAGCTGTTGCTGGTGTGCCAGTGATGGGGGTGTTACCCAGGTGTCCAGGGGTGCTTCCAGGGTTCCTTTATGTTTTATTGCTCTTTGCTTTCTGTAGTGAAGATGCTGATTTGCAATTCTTAGCTGGTTATCTGGCAAAAGACAAGAGCCAAAGATGACATTCCTGATATTTCTGATGTTCCTTAGCATAAAAATTAAACATAAAGCTTAAGAGCAGTGTCTTCGCTTACATGTTTTCACGTAGGAAACTGTTTGTTTGGTTGGTTTTTATTATTGACTTCTTGTACTTATTGTGGAACAGAGCTCTTAAAAAATCTGAGGGAGATGTGTGTGCGTTGCCTGGACCTGGACCAAGCCAGGGAAGTTTTTCTGCTTTTACTGAGTTGGAGAGGCACGTGTGTGGGAGCAGCTTCTCTGGGAAAGTAGTGTCTCCTGAGCACTTTCACTTTCTAGTTCTCTTGTGATAACCAGTGGGATTATGTAAGGGTGGGGAAGGACATATTGAGTAACAACAAAGGTTTGTGTGTGTTGGAGTTTTTTGTTTGCTTTTTTTTTGTGGTGATTTGTTTGTTTGTTTGTTTTACGTGGATGTGTTCAACTTCCCCACCAAAACCCAGTGACTAAGTTATGGATGTGATGGTCTTTAGTGATCAGAGACACCTGTAATTGGAGAGAATCGAGCTTCTCACCGGGGGCTGTTAACTCATGCCTGGGGTAGCAGCATAGCATCACGATGTAATTATCAAGCCAGAGTACTGGGTGAGTGATGTAGGAGAGGCTGTTGTGACAATGTATTTCAAAATGAATTTTATGAATTCAGAGTAGGCTTCAGTCTTTTCTTCCTGTTAGGAAATAAAGACTGCTTCTGTTAGCTGATGACTACACTTCATCAGTTGGGGTGCTGTTGAAGGAGTCATTATCTGCCAAGAGTAGAAAATATTTAACTGGAGTGAATGTTAGTTTAACCAAGTTCATTGAAACTAACATAACTCACATGGGACTTCTGCTAGAGAGCTAAGTGTGCCAGGGATGGGGTGGTAACTCCTTCCATTCACTTCAGGACTGTGATACATGCAAAGTTTTGGTTAATGGGTGGTCAAGTATAATTGATAGGGAAAAGCTAGTACTGTAAATCACAATAGTTGGTTGCATGTAAAACTAAGTAAAGTTGAACCTTTCATTTTAAATCCATCTCTTTTATTTAAATAAAATATTTTATTTTTTATTATTTAAATAGTTTTTTAGAATTATTTTTAAGAAGAGAAAATACAGTTACAAAGCAATCTAAAGCTGTGAGGCTGAAGTAAAGATAAAGTGGCAAGGTGCTTTACTGCTCAACAGGATAGCAGGGGCATGCCTTGCGTGCTGGTACAAACTCAGACTTTGTGCTAAGTATAAAAAAGGGAAATACTTTTTCCTGTTTCCTGCATCAGGTTGGCAAATGGTATCTCTTGCTATTTTTTGCAAACACTTGTAACTTTAATTTGGCAACACAGCATTCTGAACATTGCATGTCAGATTTTTCAGTGTTACCTTACATTAATGCGGTGCTGAATATAAATGTTGTCAGAGGCCGTATTGTGCCAACACACCTCAGCCAAGCTTGCAGGTAGAATGGGGGACAGCTGTAGTATGTGCCATGGTTGAGTACAATCACCATCCAAAATGTTTTCTTATAGTGTTAAAATTTATGCGCTCTCATTGTATTGCAGTCTTTAGATCTTTTATCGCAGGGTTTCTTTAACACTTCAAAACTTGCAGTACACTCAGGGCTCTATGGACCATAATTTGAAAATTTTCACAAAACTTCGTTTTGAGTAATCCTGTCCATACCTCCTTTCTGCTCCACGTTACCATCCCAGTTTCCAAGAGTGAACAGAGGGAGCGTAAGTCTGTCTCTTCGCTGCAGTGAGCTGCACCTCCCTGCCTGGGTATTTGCGACGAGAGCACGGGTCTGTGATCCAGAGTGGCAGAGGTGTTGTGCTGACAGCTGCAGGGATGGTTTTTCTGATAGAGGGGTCATTTTAATACACTGAACTGTGTAGTAGTTTTCCCGGTGAATGCGGTGCAGAATCTGGGGGTTTAGGCTTTAACAAGAATGAGATGTTAAACAACATTTGAGTCAATATTGAGATTCCTGGGAAGGAAGAATTGGATCCTGAGATGGTGTAAAGGACAGATAGATACAAAATATTGTGAGCAGGACACTGTGATAATTTTAGTAGTCTCAGGCAGGCTTTGTGAGTTCTTGTCTATTTAATTATGGACTAGTTTTCCATGTATTTAGTAACATCATTAATCTCAAGCATTTGAAATTCACAATAAAAATATTTAATCTATTTAGACAGAATCTTGGAATTTAAGAAGGCATTCATGATTTTTACGGTTAGGTTTTGTAGCTTTAGTTCTTTAGCAAATATCATTAGCTACATACTTTTGCTTTTCTTTGCCCTAATCAATGAAATACAGGAGCATGTTGAAAGACATCAGTATAAGAGTTTTCCTGAAACCTCACGTTACCTGATGATGGGACAGAAACGGCACTGTTGTGAGAGGTGGCAACACACTGTCCACAGTTTTAATGTAGCTTTCTGGAGTAAGGATGTTGGAGAGATCGAATCCCAAGAACATGCAGTGTGAACAGCTTGAAGGCTGATGTGCAACTGGGTTAACTTTGGAAATGTCACCTGACACAGATTTGTGTATGTAAAATGCCTTTTTTTTTTTTTTTTTAGGCAGCAGAAATATCAGTATGCAGATTCTAACAATATTTATTGTGAGATGCACGGCTTTGACTCAATGCTTTTGTTTATAGTAGGTTTCTGAATTATTTTAGCTGGTGCATTCTTGCTGAAAAAAAATATACCCTGCACAACATTTATTTTAAACTATTCCTGTTATCAGCTAATTGGCAACAGTCAAGCTTATAAAACTTTGCGTCAAACAGATTGTGCTTATAGTATCCTTAAGTAAACCTTTTCTTTAAGCCGTTAGGTGAATGCGTATTTTTAAGCTTTACAGTAAGTACGTGTAGACAGAATAATGTGTTTAATAAAAGCTTTTCAGAGAGACATTAGTGTTTTCAAGGCATGATCCATAGCTATTTAAATTGAATTGACCCTTGTATCCTACCTTGGTCTAGACAGAATTCATGGAAATTGGTGCATGTGATAAAATGCCATTAAATGCCTCCGTGGCTCCTTCCTACCGATTGACATGTCATCATTTCACTTGCGTTGTACCCCATAATCAAGAGAACTCTCTTTAATTAAAACAGGATGTTGACTTGACATTAGGGTCTGAGTCTGAGATGTAAAAGTTTCGGATTGTGAATTGTGCATCTATATTTAATGACACCTATTACTTTTGGTGAATAGTAAATGCTAGGCTTGAGTTTGCACATAGTGTCTGTGATAGCTATGTTTCTTATGGCTGTATAACTTCCAGAAAAGTCAGATACCTCTGCTGGAAATTTTGGATCTTAATCTGAAACAAAACCCCGACTTTCTGAATTTCAATAAAATTTCAATTGAAAACAAAACAAAACCCCCTGCAAACAACAACACCCCCCCCCCCCCCAAACCTCAGTTTTAGAGGCTGAATTTAGCTGAGTTTTTACTGGGATTAAGCCAGAAAAAAATAATGCTACGTGAAAGTTCAAAATAGTATTCATGTACATTCAGGTGTGTGATTTGAGAGGGCTTTAAAGTAAGCAGCTGGAGAAGGCTCAATATGCTCAGACGTGTGGCATTCTTCATTCTCTTCAGAAGTGAAGGAGATGGTGAGAACAAGACTCCTACTCCACTTCCCTTTTGTGTTTTGTTTCATTGTATTCTTCTGAAAGTTAGCTGTTTTGAACAATCAGTTTCTTCTGGGACCACAGCTGTTAGAAATGAACCTTTTTTTTACACTTTATAAAGTGCATAGGTATGCATGGCCTGGTTAGAGGATTGGGTACTGTGTATTTCATCATATCCCAGATATGACTGAGAAAGCATTTCTGTATTTTGCAGATTTTATCTTTTGCTTTGTTTTGGTACAGTATCATGGGCAAATGTATAAGAAAAGGGTTTTAAGCTTGTAAACATTTTTTTTTTTGAAAGCTAAATAGCTTTTAGACAGTTTGCAGAGTTGTTTTTTTGTATTACCTACCTTACTGTTTGCCAGCTTCCTTTCTTCAAATTCTGCTTGTGTCTCTCATGTAATTTCTCACCTGTTTGAGGACCATGCTCTTTTAATTTAAAGACTTTGCACTGCAGTCTTCCTTTCTTACATTAGAACCTTTTAATTATTTTGGTAGTAGTAATCAACAAGCTTTTAAAATTCAGACACATACGTTTATAACTTTTTTTTTTTTAAAAGGGGTACTAGAATTAAGTCTTCTCATTATCTTGGTATTCCTTTACTTGTTTGGAAATTGAAAAATAATAAACATCTTAGTGGCAACTTTTTAAAGTTCCTTCTAGTCTTGCTTGTGTTTTATGGGACTTGGTGCTGAAAGCCACAGAACGTCTCTTTTGACAACC
Source organism: Patagioenas fasciata (assembly GCF_037038585.1). NCBI lineage: Eukaryota > Metazoa > Chordata > Aves > Columbiformes > Columbidae > Patagioenas > Patagioenas fasciata. The sequence continues at coordinate 78,833,080 of NC_092520.1, read as the reverse complement.
TTGGCTGGACCAGAATTGTCCCCTTGCCTGAAGCTGGCAGGGCTGCTTTTCTGGGTACAGTCTGCTGGGTAACCTTTGGATTTATTGATGGCAAAGATGGACAGATTTCACTCATCATCACCAGTTCCTGCTCTTGCTGACTTGGCAAATTGCCTTGAACTTTCTTCTGGGGCAGATTTAAGGAAGACTGATAAATGTGTCACCTGTTTCCCAGTGCTGAGCAGGGATGTGGCTGCAGTGAACAGACTCTACTGTGTTGCTACGGACCAGAGAGGGCATTCGCAGCTGCCTGCTGTCGCCAGCAAAGGTGCCCAAGACTGTTGCTTTGTTACCTTACTGAATAGAAAGGGGTTGAAAATTTTGCTGTTGGAGTTTATGATCCATCTTGTTTTATGAGGAACGTATTGACAGAATGCTGCTGATAGAAGGGCTGCACAGAATTTTGATTTTTCAAATTATTTCTCAAAAATGTTAACTCTTTAGAGGAGGCTTTCATACTTCTTTTGCTCAAGTCAGCCTACGAAGTTTCAGCTAGGGGGGTGATGATGAAGGATGGCAGAAAGTCACTGTTGATATTGCCACACCACCACCAAGATAGGGAAGAATGATGGGGCAAAATTACAACAAAGAGCAGTTGTAAAGCAAAGTTGTTATAAGTTTGAGACTGTGCCCTCACATATTAGAATAAAACATGTTGAGCTTTCTGTGGGAGCTGAGGTAAATGTGTCTTTCAAAATCAGGTAATTCAAATTACGTTAAAAAAACCCTCAAAACCAAAGATTCTCAAGTTTGTCTTTCTGCTTTTTCCTTGAAAGAAAATGGTCTGGAAAATTTCAGTTGCCCTCTGTGGAGTGCACTGCTGAATTCACGATTTCTTTAATTGTGAGGTAGTAAAACTATATGCTGACCTTCAGTACAAATCTCAGTGCATCTTCAAATACTATAGTGTCTCTGCATTTGAAGTTCACTTTAGTTCTAGGGTCACCTGCATCCGTTGAGGTTGTTACCTCGCTGACCTTCACAGTCTGGCAGTCCGTGGTGTTGCTGTGGCTTTTTGTCAGCGAGGCCAGCACGTGCCAGCGGATTCGTGGCACCTGACCCAGGAAAGGCTGTCTCGCTGAAGAAGCTGAGACTGCCCTTGGAAACCTCTCACCTTGCAGGCAATCTTTTAAATCCTGGAATTTAGGTGATTTAATGTTATCTGTAGTCTCGTTCTTTTGCAGAGTTTATTTATGTATTTATTCCCCTCAAGCTAACAATGTGTGTCTCTTCACAGATTTCCTTTTGAAATGATTAGTAGGAGGATGGATAAGCTATTACACAATCACAGAATGGTTGGGGTTGGAAGGGACCTCTGGAGATCATCTAGTCCAGCCCACCTGCTAAAGCAGGTTCACCCAGAGCAGATTGTACAGGAATGTGTCCAGGCAGGTCTTGAACGTCTCTAGAGGAGACTCCACAACCTCTCTGGGCAGCCTGTTCCAGTGCTTTGGCACCCTCAAAGTAAAGAAGTTTCCCCTCATATCCAGATGGAACCTTCTGTGCTTCAGTCTGTGCCCATTGCCCCTCATCCTGTCATTGGGCACCACTGAAAGGAGTCTGGTCGCATCCTCTTGACACCCACCCTTGAGATATTTATAAACATTGATAAGGTCCCCTCTCCTCTTCTCCAGGCTGAACAGACCCTGCTCTCTGTCTCTCCTCATAAGAAAGGTGCTCTAGGCCCCTAATCATCTTCATAGCCTGCTGCTGGATTCCCTCCAGTAGTTCCTTGTCCTTCTTAAACTAGGGAGCCCAGAACTGCTGCATGACTTTTCTGATGGAATTTCATAGAATCGGTTTGGTTGGAAAAGACCTTTATTGAGTCTAACCATTAACCTAATGCTGCCAAGTCTACCTCTAAACCATGTTGCTAGAAACTTCATTTACACATCTTTTAAACATCTCTGGGTTGGTGACTCAACTGCTTCCCTGGGCAGCCTGTTCCAATGCCTGACAACCCTTTCCGGGAAGAATTTTTTCCTAATATCCAATCTAAACCTCCCCTGGTGCAACTTGAGGCCATTTCCTCTTGTCTTATCACTTGCTACTTGGGAGAAGAGACCAACACCCTCCATGCTACAACCTCCTTTCAGGTAGTTGTAGACAGCGATAAGGTCTCCCCTCAGCCTCCTTTTCTCCAGGCTAAAAAACCCCAGCTCCCTTAGCTGCTTCTCATCAGAATTGTGCTCCAGGAGCCTCACCAACCTCGTCGCCCTCCTCTGCACTCTCTCTAGTACCTCAGAAAGGTAAGCCTCTAAGCCTTCCCTGGCACAACTTGAGGCCGTTTCATCTTGTAATGCCATTGGATTAAAAGTTGCAGCGAGGGTGGATTGGTTGAGGCTGCAGGATGAGTTTTCCTCTGGAAGATCTCCCTGCAGTGGGGTGGAGGTGCTCCCTTTGGCTCTCCTTCCCCAGCCCCCTGTCTTGTCTCACCTGATTGCCTGTGATGGGGAAGCAGGCAGCAGCAGTCAGGGAGCCAGGAGCTGTGTGCTGGCTGGCTGAGCTGCTGGGGGCAACCCCTGTGGCCAGAGGGTGCTGCTGAGGGTGTCGGGAAGCCCTGGGGTCAGGCTGGGCTGCTGGCAGTGGCTCTGGGCTGCCCGGGCTGTTCCTCTGACGGGCAGGCGTGCCTGGGTACGTGCACACTCTGTGATCACAAGGCACGTTTCTTTAGAAAATCAGGTTAGTGGTTTTTTTAATCGAACTAAATGGAAAAGCCTGTATTGAAAAGCTTTCTGATAAGTTTTTTCTTATTTTTTTCTTTCTATTTGAAACAGACACTTGAGCTCTTCACCTAAATGTGTCCCTGCTATTGCGTACTGTGGACTCTTTGTAGTACAGACCTGTCTTAAACAGTGTGATTTAACTTTTATTTAGGATTTCCATGCTGTATTATTCTGAATTTTGTGTGGAAAAATTATTTGTGAAGCCTTTCCCAGTATTGTTTACTTAGGTCACATAGCAGAGTTGTTGGAGGTGAGATCTTTGCTTGTGCCATTAACAGTTGGCAGTAAATGAAGTCTTTCTGGATGTGAACACCTAAACCAGGGAACGGAGAACAGTGTATGGGGTTTCAGCCTGTGCAGGAGTGGGCATGAGTGTGTGCGTTCATTTGTATGGTGTGCCGCTTTGACCACCCAGGCATAACAGGAACATCAGATCCCTGTTGCTGTATGAATTTCATATGCATCTTTTGTTGGAGTGAGTTTTCTGCAATACTGCCTAAGTAGGATGAAGACTGCAGGAGGCTTTTTTCTCCTTCAGTTTCTCTCACTGGTTAAAAATAAGATTAAAATAAAGGCAGCAAAACAATTTGTTCTCATCAGGCTGCTGCTCTACAACAGTTTAATCCAGTGGAAACAGGCGCAGCCTTGGTCTTGTCTTCTCCCGTGTCCCACCGCTGGCTCTCACAAAGTCAGCAAAAAATAAATTAAAAGCAAAGAGGAGCCTTCTGATGGTTTGTTGAGAGCCTGGATTGTCTTGCTGGAAGTTCAGGCAAGTGGCAGTTCTGACTCAAAGGGAGAAGTGGCTTCTGGCCAGGGCGGGTGGCATCTGGCAACGCTAGTCTGGGCTGGCCAGCACTGGCAGGAGCTACAGCCTGGGAAGGACAACTGACTCGGCAGCAGAAGCTCGTGGTCTGACAGCCCCTGTAAACTTCGTTGTTTGTAAGTGTTGTAGAGTCTGGCATCCCACCTATCTGAGGACACTTGCAGCTTCCGGAGTTGGTTGGTTGATTTCCAGAGTTGTTGTCCTTGTTATAACAGCAGGGGGAGGAGAACAAAGGGGCTAGCTTGATGTTGTTTTCTTGAGAGCTCTTCTACATTGTGAAGAGCATGGAGAGAGTATCATGATGGCTATTTGGAGAATAAGACATAAAAGCTAGATGCTTGAATGGGCTAGTGGGGCTGCCCTTTTGAGTTGAGAGGTAGGTCTTAGCCGATCAGTGACAGATAATAAATGGGCAATGAAAGGACTGTTGAAGAACCTCAAATGTGAGCCAGGATAGCTTATGGTTGGTGTAATGGGTTAAACTGTGATTGGAATGCAAAGGAAAACATCTCAAAGGACAAAGTTAAAATGTGGATCTTTCTGGCATTGTTTTAGATCTCAGAAAGACAAATTTCATGAATTGAGACATTCAAAAGGACATTTTTAATAACTGCTGCAGTAAAATTATTACACCCTCAGCAATAGCCTCTCCTGTGAGGAGGAAGCATATGCTTTGGTAATGTCTGAGCAGACACTGAAAAATTTAATGTTTAGGCATGATGGTAAATGTGAACAAAAGAAAAAAAACTGAGGAAGCTTTTACAACAGAAAGTAACCAGGAGTGATTGGAAGATATGTGTGAATATGTATGTGAGTGTTTACACACACAGAGCTGTGTATCTGTCGTCCTCCAGCCTCCTCCTTTCTGCATAATGTCGCATATTATTGAGTCCCACTGGCTTTAATTTGCTGTGGCTTGTGCACGTTGTTGGCAGCTGTCTTGATGCTGAATCCAAATGCGTTGACTTGGGACTGGGACCTGACCTGCGGTTGGAGCATACCACTGGGACGTGGTGTTGCCCAGTCCATGAGTGGGCTCTTGAGAGAATCCTTCTGGATTTTATACATAGTTTATGGATAATGTATGCTGGTGCTTTGAAAGACCCCCCGCTGACACCAGTAACTCTAATCACCCATCAGATTTGCATTGTAGCAGAGATACATTTGCTAATTACTGTCACTGTTATTGGAGTAAGAATCAAAAGCAATTTTTGTGAAGCAAATTTTCCTGTAGCTGTTCCAGGGAATACAACCTGAAATTTAACTTGCATCTAGTTAAATGAAACTCAAGAACTCATTGGTTTTATGCTAGTTAATTAATTTTTAGAGCAGTTGTCATTGAGAAGCTTTCTAGTTCTGAGCAGGGTGTGAGAAATCATTATGGTGGCTTAAAACACAGAGACCTCAAAATTCTCAATAATTTTACATTTCTGGCACCTTTTATGTTTTCAGTAAGTATTAAGTAATACTAAGGCTGCTATACTTTCTTGATTAGAAACCTGCCACTGAAGCTTGTGTAGGAGTAGTTACCAACATGAGCTATGTGTTCCACAAAATGTGGAACTAAGGAATTCTTCACATGCTTCTTCGCTCAAGCAACAGTGTTCATAAATCAGTTCATCTACTAATTTTAAGACAGAACTTCAGTTATATTTTAGTTGTTTCTCTTTTGGTTTGGAGAATTACTTTTAAACCATGTTGCTTTGATGGAAATGACAAGATTTTTTGAGCCAGTTTATGCTTCTGTTCTGGTAGATCACACCATTTTATAGTGTTCTTTTAAGTTAGTTTAAATGGCTTTGTTGCCTTCTCAGTGTTTGCTTTTGCTTTGTGTTTATAATTACTACTCCAATTGCCTTCAGCCAGTGTTTTCATTTTTGTTGTTTTTGGTTTGTTTTCACTGGGGAAAGCCAAATCTCTTGCTAATGTACACAGAGCATGATTAGTTTTAATCCAGGCAATAGACCTGCAGAGGTGTTGAGTTGGAGTCCAGGTCTGAGTTTCAGTACTACTTTGGTTTGTGGGAACATGAAACAAAATCCACTAAACATGGTCAAGGAAGTGAGATTTTGATGCTTTCTGAATGCTCTCCATGTTATTGTATGTATGTACTCAGTGATACCTCTTCTCCAGCAGCATTATTACTCCATTTCTTTAGCAACCCAAAATTTGCCTAGGAAGACCTGTATAGTAATATACCTTAATACACTTTAATAAGGTGATGCTTCTCCCCTGCTTTTCTTCTGCCTGAGCTGTATAAGAAATCTGGCTTCAGGGTCTCATTCCTTCCCTGTGTTTTCCATATGATTGTGGAAGAAGGGGTGTGAAACCTGTTCTCCTGCCTATGCGTGGAATAGTTGGGAAAGTCTCTCCTCCTGTGAACTGGCAGGTTTTCCTGTTCATTGCAGGAGTATTTCCCACATGGGTGACGATTTGGCTCACATTTAACTTCTGTTTTTGGTAAATGTGTAATAACTATATGAGGTGGGTTTGCTTTATATTTAGCGTCAGTAAATACAAAACAAACTCCTCACGCCTCTCTTTAAAAATCTCATTTCAAAAAGTTTAAATATTAGCTTGAATTAAAATAAATTTAAGTGTTATATGTTGAGAATAAATGAGACTTTTTTTTGAGTGGGGGGAGAGGGCACATATGAGTCTCAGGATAGTGAGTGTTTACATGAGTGCATGCTCTTATATAGAATCCTTAATATCACATCTTGAAATTCATTGGAAAGCCAGTAGTTAAACCATTTTCAGTTGAAATTACAGCTTTGTTATTGTTCACAGAAACCACAGAAATGTGGTGAGAGTATTCAGAGTGTTGCCTTATGATGAATATAGGCTATATAATACTATGATTAAGCATGATCCTTCCTTTAATTTTTCAAGGAGGACTGTATGCACATAAGTAATGTGCTCAAGCATTTTTCGCATGAAACTTTTATTTCATCCAGGCAGTGGCTGACTGAAAGTTACTGCCATACAGTGTGTCCTTTCGCTTCCTTGAAGTAAGTTTGCTCTCAATCCAGTTGCAGGTGAGTGATGACCCAGTTTGCGCAGGCTGCTGCTGTCATTGGCAAGTTTTGTCAGTCTGTGCAGAGTACACCTGGACTGAAAGTCTGCAGTCTCTGTGCATATCTTTTGCTTTTCACAGGTGATTTTGTCCAAGCTGAAGGCGAGGTGCGTTTTACATTTGTGTGTGTATAAAAATATATCTTTACCTACTTTCTTAGTCGATACAATGTCATGCAAGTGGTTTTTCTTTCCCTAACTGAACAAAAGGAAACCCAGTTAGCAGATAGCAGGCAAGGGAACATCAGTCAGCTGTGCTTTAGTAAGGTACTGTAAGAATGAACACCTTGAAGCGAGTGCAAAGATTTAATTTGGTCTTTGCAGTATCAAAATACTGCTTTAAAAAAAAATATGTATATATACATATGCCCACTTTTAAATTTACATACTTATGTGTGTTTATTCTGTACACACACACAGAGAAAAATCTTGAGGACGGAGGCGGTATGAACAAAGACAGACAACAAAGCTTTCTGGAACTGACTGTGTGTTTTCCATGTGTTTCAACTTAGTGTCTTCATAGAAAGAGTTTTTATTTGCCTCTTTGGAACTTGACCATCAGCTTATTTAGAAGATGGTTAGTATATCTGTGGTGCTGGCAGCTATAGTGCTCAGCAGTGTATGTGGGCCTTTTAACTGTTCCTCAGAGATGTGATTAATGTGGCAGAAAATGACATTCACAGTAGTAATGAAGGGTCTTTAGTATACTTGTCCTTTGTACATTTCCTAATTTTTGTTTATTCGTAGCAGAAACCAAAAACCTTCTATAGAGGATTACATTCCTCTAATCTCACAGTATTATTCTCATTACAGCAACATCCTATGAGGAAACTAGCTTATTAGCTATTTGCCTGCAAACAGTGCCATTAGCAGGCCCTCAGTATTTCAGGTTATGTCAGAAGTCTTTAATATTAAATATTTTGTGCAATGTCATTTGTTTTTTCCTCCAACGAATAGCTCTTTTGAATCAGTATTGCACTGGCAAGTAAAGTAAGCGGGTTTTGTGTGGAGGAACAGAGTCAAGATACTGTTCTCGGCATTTGCATTCCACTCCCCTTGCTTTTTTCTTTAGTACAAGTATTCATCCCTTGAAGGAAGGGATTCCCTTAGTTAGTTTTTGTTATATACTGTTTAAATGAACTGTGTAGTGAGGCAGTAGGCTCTGTTTTCTCCTGGTAATGGCTGGACCATATAATTTATTACTAAACCTATGACTTTTTCTGTGCTTGGAAACTGAAGAAGGTTGTTTTATCTTCTAAATTTGAAAGTGTTGGTGTTGCAAATACAAATATTTGGATGTTGTCATGAATAAAGCCAAAGCTTACATGTACTTCTTCAGAAGCTACAAAGATGAGAAAATAAACATATGAAAAGGTGGCTATTTTTTTCCCCTCAAATGTATCTGCAGTATACTTCAGGATTAGTCAATTTAGGAGATTTACTTTGTTCAAAAAAGCATTTGTATAATTTGGCATTTTGTTCTGCTTTTGATAAGTTATCAGAGTTTACAGTACTGTTGTGGAACTAATTTGAGCACAGTATCTCCCTAAGCAGATAATAGTGCAGATCCTTTTCTGCTTCACTTGCACTGGCTTAACTACTGAATATGCTATTGTGTGAAGTTATAAACCAGATAATCTTAATTGGGCATTTCCTGAGAGGAAGGGAGGGATAGCTGAAAAAGGAAAGAATTGGAAATAAGGGCATGCATTCCTAATATTCGAATTTGGCTTCCATCCAGGGAAATGGGAGAATTTCCTGTTAGTTGAAGTCTTCCAAGAGCTGAAAGCCTGGAGATATGTACCATGTACCTCGAGGAGCCAGCGGAAGGGGGAAGGCTGGGAACAGCTTGAGCATGAAAGCCCTGGGGACCCGAGATGTGGTGGGACTGAGGGGTGTGAGCAGCTGGATCGCAGGGCAGCTGTAGCATCAGCAGACCTGCTCCTTCCCATGGTTGGGGACTGGGCTTGCCCTGCAGCGCTTGCACCAGCAGAGTCTGGTGTCACAGAGCAGAGCTTTTCTAGAGTTGAGTCAAATGCAATTCAAGCTGCATGGATGTGCATATATGTTATGTGTGTACGTGTATAACGTAACATTTGGTAGTGTGTGTACACTGCAGATGTATGTGGAATATTGACTCAGTAAACTGGAGGATCTGTGCTATAGGTAAACTATGGAATCTGTCATGTAAATTTGAGGAAAGGATGGCAAACAGAAATGAAGATGGGCAAATAAACTGAAACTGGGTTTCTTTGCACCACTAGGTACACCTGGATCTGTCAGAATAATCTCTTTGGCTCTGCATTTGAAGAGAGAGGTTGCTTATTAAAGTGCAGTGAGTTCGAATTCAGAATTTGGACCTCTACTAATGGAAAAAAATAGGGAACTGGGGAAGAGCTGTATTGAACAAAGGAAGCGGCTTGTTTATGTTAGGACTGCTAGTTGTGTTCTGAATCTCCCTTGCTGACCTGATGCAATTAACGCACATTAATGTAGTTACTTCAGGCGTATGTAATTGTAGGCTCTTTCTTTAATTTTTAGCTTTGCTTTAGTGTAGTGTGAGCTTTTTTGGGTATTTTTGGTAAGCCTTTGAGTGAATTATGCTCGTAATTGTTTAGAATATCTACATTAGTGTTTGTGGACATGTGAGGGTCTGGATACTACAGTCACTTCAACTCTAAATGGCCCAAGCTCCAGGAAGGGTGAAGCTTCTATGGTAGGTGTCATTGGGTGGAGCATTAATAGGAGTAAGGAGGGTGGCTCACTTTGTGTGTAGAATTCTGTCCTGAGTATTCTATTAAATATCAGTTACAGTACAGAAGAGACTTGGTCATTAAGTGGTTGTATTACAAATTGATCTCCACAATTCAGTTATGGGTAATAGTAAATTTTTTTTTTTTCCTAAATCTTTCTATATGCCACTATAGCATGTACTAAAGGAATATGATTCAAAACAAGTAAGCTTAACCCTTTTTGACTTTGGCAGTCTAGTGTAAATGCACTAAATTAAAGTTCCATCAAGGATGAAGTAATCTCAGCTCTCTGAATATGACTGTGATTGTATTTCTTAAACTTCCGAAGTGAAAAGAAAAACAAAAAGAAAATTTGGTCTAACCCTCTCATTAATGAATGAGGAAGGAGTTTGCTATAATGCCCACACTGCCATTTGTAATGAGAAGAAATAGAATTACCTGAATTAATACAGTTTCATGGGTGATAACATATTGTTAATATAACAGTGAAAGAGAATAATGGCAAAGTTAAACATGCAGTTGCAAGAAAGGTCTGTATGCAGTACAGTTATGTCAGATTTGGGAGGATGAGGGGAGAACAGTGAATGCATAAAAGAGAAGGCTACCAGTCTAATGCCACATTAAGGAATTTTTACTTGCCTTATGCAGTTCCAGAATTGTTTCTGAAGACCTGTTAGTCTGTTAGGAGGAATTGAAAGAGTACATTGATCAGCTGGAAACAAGTGATACTTTTTTGATGCTTTGGTTTTATATGTTTCTTCCTTTTTCTATGAAGGGAAGTGTATCATCAGTCTTAAACTAATATGTGATCTGAAATTACTCAATTAGAGATTAATGGCAGCTTTTCCACATTTACCAGAAAAGCCAGTAATGTCTAAATCGGGTGTTTGTGGTCTTAAAGCAGTTTAACTCCATTTGAGGTATTCAGGATAACTGTTAATTTTCTTCTTAATTTCTGTCACTTTTAAGGATGATGCTTATGCAGTCTCTGTGGTGTTCACTTAATTACCAGTTAGAATTTTTGGAGCTGAGTGCCTTAAGCCGTTGGCCTTAAAAAAGCATATTTAGGTACTTAAATAATCTCCTAATGAGAAAGGCGCATCTCTGTGTCTGGTTCTGATCTGTTAAATTTGTATGGCCTTGGGAAGGGAGCCTTGAGCCACAGCTTTACACCGGAATACAGAAATCTGGATATAAACTACAGATGTCTAGGTTTATAAGTCGCAGCTGTGCTCATAAATTAACAGCCAATATTTTGAGCTGCTAAGAGGTTGTTTGTTGCTAAACTGTGTCTCTTCTGTCTTTTCCCAGTCTCCATGAACAATGAATATCCTCCAGTCAACCTTTCCAAGTGTTGTATATACTGTGGAAGATACAGAAATCTGTTATAACTTTTTATAATACTTTATAGTGCAACTACTTTCCACTTTATTAGCCATTGCATTGGTGGCAAATACAAAATGAAATAATTTTGCTGCCATGCACTGCCTTTGAATTGTTCCTGCCAGTTTTAATGCTGTTGTAATTACTTTTCCCAAATAATCTATTTCTTTTCTTTGCTTCTTGCCAGACCCAGTGGCAGGAAACCAACTTTGTGGGGGAAACAAGTCCTGCCTTTGTACAGTGCTGTGAAACCCACAGAGTAAACGAACAAGGGGGTGAGAGACGGAGATAGAGTGGGAGTTTGTTTTGCTGCATCGCTTCACTTTTCTTGTGCCAATAGCAGGGTTTTTAAAAAGAAAAGGAGAAGAAAAAAAAGGGCAGATTGGATTGTTAGCAGTGTCCCTTAGGATCATAAGTGAAGGGAAGATTGTGTATATAATTCATAAACATCCTGAACTATACGCCTTCTATTTCAACTTATTAGGGCATGAAGTAGTGCCTGCCAGGTTAATTTCACACTGGGGAACTCAGCATTCATGCAGCTCTTAATTTCATCTTCTGCACAAAGCTATGATAAGGAGAGAATAAGGGTATTTGAATGTTTGATTCCAAATAATTTGTTTTAAAGAAAAGTGTTTTAGAAGTAGCTGCAAGGCAGTTATAGCTTTTTTTTTTTTTTTTAATTGAATTTGGAGAATAACATGAGAATGTTTATTTGTCACTGATATGAAATACGCTTTTTGTCTAACAAACAAAGCTCTGTACAAAATCTTCTCATTTATAGATGAAATTATTATTTTGAGTTCAGGATGTGGTGGGCAAACAATAAAAATGAAAAACCACTTGCAAATACCACCAAGTTTTTCTCCTTTTCCCATCTGCCAAAGGAAGAATGGAATTTTTTAGTATGCAACAGTGGTCAGTTCTCTGTGTTTTCATGGTTTCAATGGTTAAGATGCTTTTAATGGTTAACTGAAGTTCAAGGATTGTTCCATGCTAGTGCCTGCTTTTTGCCTCTATGTTGTGATATCTGAGCATGAGTGGAGGGAATAGTCTGTTGGCTCTAAAAAGGAGTGGGACCAATTTTTTATTTAAAAAAAAAAGCCTCGGAATTCATGTGAATTGTTATTTAAGAGGCCCAGAACCTCTTATTATTTTCAAATTCTGTGATAAATGCTGACTGATACTGTGATTTGTGAGAGCTAGATTCAGCAGATCTAGGAAGGTGGTTAAGATGGATTCCTGACATTTTGCTTTAGTCTCAAGAAACTCCTCTGTTTTGTGTGAATGTTTTTATAGTACTTCTCTTAAAACACCTACATAATCAGGAAGGATTAATTTCTTATTTTATGATATTAGAATGGCTGAGAATTGTGTATGTTAAGGAAATAGTGGGATTGAGAATAATTGGGAGTTGAAGAAATTGGTTTTGGTGAGAGTTCAGTCAGCTATTTCCCCTACTGCCTTTGAAAACCAAGCTATGGAGTTTTATTTGTTTAGGAGGACTAGTTGTGGCTTTATACAGGCTTCTCAAACTCATGTTGCATGTGCTTACCCGTCATCAATTTAAAACAAAACAAATTAAAAAAACAAGCAAACAAACAAAACCATTACATTTAGGAATTAAAATTGCCCATGTATCAGAAACTAAGACAAACATGAATATAACGAAGGCTCTACCACTTTGTGGTGCATGAAGTTTATATGGAATGTTTATAGATAAGCATATCCTTGTAAGTAACTTGTTTTGCTGTTGTTTGACTCTTATTTTGATGATCTCTTTTTCTTTCTAGCACCAGCAAACATTTTTAAATCAGCTGAGGGAGATCACTGGTATCAATGACATCCAGGTACTGCAACAGGCACTGAAGGTAAGGTGGTTGTGTGACTTGTAGCTGAAGGTATACATCTTGTCATTAACTGCCTGTGAAAGCCATAAACCCCACCCTTTCTTGCTCTTGTTTTCCTTGCCTTCTGTTCCCAGCTTGAATACCTTAGACTGATTTCAGGGGAAAAAGCTTGTTCACTTCAGAAGGAATCTTGGCCTGTTTTGGTACTGACATAAAAATTAATCTGGTTTTCAAAAATGAAAAGACAGGAATGGTATGACTTGCCTGTAACCTTTCGCTGAAGTGTTTTGAGATGCCTTGGTGCTAGTACGGCTGGTCAGCTCCTGATGAGTTCAGTGTTTTCTTGTCAAACTGTAGCTAAGTTTTCTATCGTGGACAGGTTGCGCTCAGTATACAGAATGAAGCACTGTCTTTGAACTTGCAACACTTTGCGAATTTGCTGTTGTTTCACTTTTTTTCTTTTCCAACTATTGTCAGTTCTTCCACAACACAGGAGGGTTCTTGGACGCAACTAAAGTATGACAGGTTTCTCTGTGTCCTATTCCCTGCCACACCCAGAAAAAAAAGATATATATAAAGAAAAAGTCCCTTTTCTCCCTCAGGCAGAGGTTTTTAGCCATTTATACATGGTAAATGAGGATTTAGTAAATTTAAATCGAATCTATATATAGTTGTTGCTTCAGATTTGGTATAAGTCATGTACAGAACTCCTCTCAAAAGCCAGCATTGCTGGTCTTAAAGATGAACTGGTAGATTTTCAGAAGAATTTGGCTGACTAAAGTCTATGGGAGTGTGCTGATTATGCTTGTTGAGAGGTTGACCTACACTACAAAACTTTTATTTTTTTTCTGTAATAAGTAGAATTCTACTGAAGTAAATTTTTAAAAGATGTTCTGGCTTCATTTATTTGGAAACTTTATTTTCTAATTGCTGTTTCACCTGAAAATACGTGTCATCGATTGTCATGCAAGTTGCTTGCAATGTTGTCTTTTGCTGTTAAGAAAAATAAAAAAGGGTGGGGGGGACTCTCACTTTGTTTTTTTTATTATTACTAAAGGACAGCAATGGTAATCTGGAGTTGGCTGTGGCTTTCCTCACCGCAAAGAATGCCAAGGTTCCCCAGCTAGAGGAGGCGACTTACTATCAAACAGCCCTTCCTGGAAATGACAGATACATCAGCGTGGGCAGCCAGGCAGACAGCAGTACGTATTTTTTCTTTTTGTAAGTTTTGTTTAAAGGCAAGGAAACGAAAAACTTGCCTGTGAGAGGTCTGTTAATCTGCTTATAATTCTTACTTAACGTTTTTCAGATTATTATGTATTCTTTCTTTCTTTATTTCAGTGTATTTTTTTTTTATTTGAGCTATCCTTAAGCATTACTTTTACATGTATGGGTATGGTACTGATTGGAGGGTGAATAAGTGGGTTTTCAATCTCCCCCCCCCCCCCCCCCCTTTTTTTTTCTCTCCATATTATAGGTTTTATTTTGGGGTCATGCAGTAAATAATTAAAGGCAAAAGTTGGGTACTCTTCCAGTCAAGATAAAATAAAATTTGAGAAAAGTCTGTGAATGTCTGTCTTGATATGCTTAATAGTAGCTTCTCCCTGGCAGGGATGACTTTCCCAAAGGGAGAAGCAGGAGATTAGGTGTGCATTTTGTAGTAAAAGAGTAGGTATTTTACATGTGAAATTAACATCAAATACACTTAATTTTAAACAGTTTTATTTAGTTGATACAGGAGGTTCTGCAACTTGTATTCCTCTGAGCCTTGCAGGTTCTATTCCTTTGCTTAACTGTGTAGTTCTTTTTAGCGGGACGGAATAGGAGGAGGAAACATTAAAACTATGTACTTTTTATAAGATGGTGATGAGGAAGCTGTTGACAGGAAGAGTTTTGCTTTCTTGTGGTCCTGCATGTTAAATGTGTTCTGCAAATAAACATGGGAAGTAACATGAAATAAAAAGTCAAAGGAAGTTTTGTAGTGGGATTGATTTCTGTAAAATCCAAGTTTCTTGATACTGTGTTTAAATTCCAACATTCTAAACAGAGATATACAATATCTAAATTATGTAATAATCCTTTGACCATGTGTATAGTATGTCCTTGTAGCTTTTATTAAATGAGTAGAATTAGTTAGATTCACCTGTACTAGGTGTTTTTTTTTTCCCTCTTCATTTTGCTAATATTGTGGTGGCTATGCTGGCACCATTGTAAAGAAGTTTAATTAGATCTCCTTGTTAGTTGTAAAATTTTATTTTTGTCTCTGGCACCTTGACATAAACTTTTTTTTGTCTTTTTTTTTTTTTTTTTTAAATTAGAGATGAGTTTATTCTCAACATCTCCAATCTGAAAACTGCATTTTAATCCCTGGAATTACTAGCAACCCTGTATAAAATGCCTTGAGTGCATTATAGGCAGTTGTATTATCCTGCCTCCTGCATGGTGGATGGTGGTTTGGGTTGTTTTGTTTCATGTGATTTTTTTTGTTTTGTTTGTTTGCTTGGTTGGTTTTTTTTAATATGTTTTTTTTTTTTTTATTATTTGTTTGTTTGTTTTTCCCACTCCTTTGGAAAGAGAACACACACAAAACCCCACAGGTATTTAATTTTCAATGTCAGAATACTCACATTGAGGAAATGGAGACTATTTTCAACAAACTTACCCCTGTTGTCATAGTCTCCAGTACTGAAGATCTACTATGCCAGTGGAATAGTAAGCTGGATTCTCTTGCAGTCTGTGTTTAATTAGATTTATTAGCAATCCCATTAATAGATGTGTTTAGTTTTGCTGTCACTGTCACTGTGCTGTGCAACTTTATTGAAGATATGAGCAGACAAGGGATATAAGAGAGAGAAGATTCAGGCCTGCAGAGTCTGCATTACCCATGACTGATGGTCAAACTAAAAAGAGTAAGTTTAGAGTCGCACATTCCAAGCTGAATTTCAGGCTTCTCTTCTGAAGGGCTGAAGGCAGACTCAGGTTCCTTACAGTTTTATAGCACTGCAGGTCAGTAAGAAGTGTCAACTGCTGTGGAAAAAGCATGCAGACTTTTGTTTTTTCTTTAGGTTTGTGGTTTTGGTGGTGTGGTTTGTGTTTTTTTGTTTTGTGTTTCTTTTTGTTTGTTTGGTTGGTTGGTTTTTTTGGTTGGTTTTGTTGTTGTCATTGTGGGTTTTGTTTGTTTGTTTTAATCTTTAGTGTCTGGCCAAGTCCTCAGTGGCAGCAAAGATGAGCTCCCTTTGCCAGCCTTTATTGTTTTAGCTAGACTGAAGGCATGTTGCGAGATAAAGGCATCTTCATGTTGGAGGACTCATG
This sequence comes from Patagioenas fasciata, assembly GCF_037038585.1. Classification (NCBI taxonomy): domain Eukaryota; kingdom Metazoa; phylum Chordata; class Aves; order Columbiformes; family Columbidae; genus Patagioenas; species Patagioenas fasciata. Next base: position 78,817,119 of record NC_092520.1, on the reverse strand, counting down.
GGATGAGAGCTAAACACCCACAGCAGAACTAAAGTCTAAACCAATCTCTGATCATAGACCACCATCTGTAGAGATCTAATGAAGTTTCTTTCAGAACCCTGAAGTTTTGTTTGTTGGGATCTACTTGCCTGTAACTATTTTGATTATGAATTTTAAAAATGCAGTACGCTTAAAATGGACGAGGTTCAGGGTCCTGCATTGGTACGTACTGTTGTGTAAAGGGAGTATGGTGACAGCACATGACTCGGGAGAAGAAAATGGAAGGGTGGGCATAGATGGAAAACATCTTCAGCAGCGATAGCTCCAACCATCAACAATCCCTTCTGCAAAGAATGCTACTACCACTTCCCGGTAACTCGGCTGAGTTTCTGGCAGTATCTTGCATTTCAAATTTGACTCCCTTTTACTATCCCACATACATATAATTACATGAAGATAATTATAACTCATCCTTACTGTTCCTTACTACTTAACTAGCTCTGTGTGTGTTTGGAACTTACAATACCATGAGTCACTGCGCTTCGCGGTCCAACCAAGTTAAGTCATTCAAGCTGGGAATGAGAGGGAGTTGCAGATAAATATCAGAACTGTCTTCTACGCTGCAGAAAACCTCCAGCTGCCTATAAAGGCTTTTAAATGTATGCCTTGCATAAAGGTACATCAAATGTATTCTGCAAGCTTGACTGACTACATTTCTTTGAAATGGTTACTTAGTTAAGGGGTAAAATAATAACATATATAGCAGGAAGTCATACCTTAACAACCAGCAGTTAGCCTGGATTGTGCACTGGCTGTTCCAAAAGTGACAGCAGTCATTCTACTGTTTTTTATTTTTATTTTTATTTTTATTTTTATTTCACGTGAATGGAAGAAAAACCTTCTACATGCTGATAAGTAGAGGATGCCATTTTCATGTATGTCTTATAATTTAGGTGAAAGCTCAGCCTTCAAAATAAAAAACAGCTCACAAAATAGGACTGCTTACCATGCTGACTGAACGAGACTGTATCTTCCTAGAAAATTATTACAAATGTTGCATCCTTTATATTAGGAGGTATAAGAAAATCTCACTTCTCTTATTAGCAAATGCAACATTTCAGCGGCTGCAAAAGTATTGAGTTTACCTGAAATTTACTCCATATTTAAAACCAAAGGCTGACTTGCACAGTCAGTTTTGTTTGATGCCTTTTTGCCTGTCAAAAATGGCATGTGCAAGTAACTGCAAGTATAAATTTTTGAAATCAAGAGTGATGCATGCTTTATCTGATCCTTTTGTAAAAGTGTTGTTTTTTTTTTTTTTTCGTTTCCTTCCTGCAATGTTAGCAGAAAGTGCTTAAGTATTAGGGTTGCATTGTACAAGTGAGCACCTTTTCATCTAAGATCACTTTTGTGTTCTACTTAGTAGCATAAATCCTAGGCACTGCACTTAAAACAAAACAGAAGTTGTTGTTTAGGAGTACTTTCCAATATTTTCACTTTACTGATTTCTCTAGAAACTTTTTTTTTTCCATTTGCAGTAATTCAGTTTATTTTCATCTATGGCTGCACAGTAGAACTATTGCATTGATAAGCTTTTATCCATTTCCTTCTCACTATATGAGAAACTTGGCAGAACCCAGGGTTAAAGGAAGCAGCAGCATGAAGAAAAGACATATATTATAGAAGATGTATTGTCTTCAAATGAAATAGCTGTCAAGACAAATTCTCTCCCTCCCTTCTTTTGAAAACTCAAAATTCTTTTTCACAAAAACTGAATTATTAGTCTTTGCAATTGCACATTCCACAGCCAAGACAAAAGATTACAAGCCCTTTTGTAAGGACATAGTACAATGTAACTATAAAACACCATGCAGACCAACTTGAGGGTTGTACACTTCATTGCTTCTGGGGACCTGGCTTTTATATCTTCCTTCTCCTAGAGCTGGTGCCTTTGCATAGATTTCAAAAGTAATTGAATCAACCCTTTTCAATGAGATAGAGTGAACTAACACCTCCCTAAGTGATGTTGATGCAACATTTTGTAAAAGCTCTTCCATTCCAGAGACTCTGACAGGTTTACAGAGTAACTTTTTTTGGTGCTTCACTGTCCTTACTTTTAGACTCCTAAAGTCTTGCCTAAATCCCTCTTGCTTCAGGTTAAGTCTTTTATTCTTTTTACTGTTCCCTGTGGAGATTACAGTACACTTAAGTCTTTTTGTCTTGAAAGAAGTGTTGCATGCTTGAAAACAGTGGATCATAATGTCTCTTCAGACTTTTTCTCAGATCTAAACTAAACAGCCCAAGTCTTTGGATGCATTTCCTATACCTATTGTCATTTTTTTTTTTTCCTCTCTTCTGCACCTTCTCTAATTGTTCTGCTTTTTTCTTACACTGTGACACTCAAAACAATAACCAAGACTTCAGCTGAGTTCTTGGGAAAAATGAGTGAATCTCTATAAATATCCATGTATGACTCTGGCAATATACCTCAGTGTAACACATCACAGCACTGAAGAAAGTATGAAGATGTGAATTGCGGGTTGAACATGAATCAGCTTCTAGATCCCTATTGGCACAAGTCCTAGTCACTTCTCATTCTCTGGCTGTGCATTTTGTTGTTTCTGTCAGTAGAATTTGACAGTAGTTTCTTCTGTCATCTTACCTAAGTCTGATATTGCTATGTGTCTTCATGACATTTCCTTCTATTTCAGGGATTATTTGTGTCATCTCCATCCAGGTTCCTGGGAGTGTCTCCAGCTTGGTATGGCAGGGTCTCTGCTTCAGGATGTCAGAAGTCTTGTACCTTGAGGTCTTCCTTTCATCTTACAGGTTCACTTGTTCATCTGTTCAATGACTACCTCTCTTCTTCCCATCCCTGTCAGAATTGTCAGTTTAAGGTGTTATCATCCTAGGACAGTGTAAATACAGCTGAGATGAGAAAGTTCCTGTAAGATAGTGGTGGCTAACATTTGCTAGCTCTCTGTTTGGCTTGGCTAAGCAGCTGCTGGGATGCTGTGTCTTCTCTCCCCATCCATTTTTAACCAGAATTGGCATATAAAGCCAATTAAATCACTTCAAATCTAATGTAGGAACTCAAGACCATCATGACATTTAACATTATATAAGAGACCGTAGAATACAGTGTCCTGCTTAGCTCTTCTTGTAATAAACAGAAGTGATGTAGTCCCAACTTAATTTTTTCTTTTTTTCTTTTTTTTTTTTTCTTTTTGTATTGTTGGTGTGTTGAAATTGGAGTCTTGCTGCTGGATTTCCATACTTGGCAGCTGTCCGTTGAACCCATCAGCCTTGTGCCTTCATTTTCCTCTCCTTATGCCAGGAGTTGCATCACTGTGATTGTTTATTGCCTGTCCCTGGGTTCAATTGCTACTTCAGATCTGTCGCTCATGCTGAGTTTCCCATCCTACTTAAACTGGAAGTGCATACTCTCGGCCTCCTCCTGATACAAGTAACTAGTAAATAAGACAGTAATTATTTTAATGACCTAGGCAATTACCAAGTAAGAGCTATTTATTAAAATGATGATAGAAACTTCCTAAGTAAACAGATTGAAAAGAACTTTTCTTAGAAAAGGAGGTATATGGGGATAGGCACAGTGTGTGCATTTACTACATATACACTAGTATGTTCGTCACAAATTTCATTATACAACTTAAAATGGTTTTGTAAAATTACAAATTATGTCAAACTCTCTGGGTCTTATATACCAAAAGAAAACATCCATTATAGAATAATGTAAACCAAGAATATATTTCTTAGTGGAAGAGTTGATTAATTCTGCATGTTAATTTTAGTTGAATAAACATCACAAATGCAGTGAGCCAGACTATTTTGATGAGCAGTTGCTTCATACATAAAGAATTTTTTCAGAAGCAAAATTTTGTTTATTACGTAGTCATGGCTTAACCTTAGAAAATGTAAACATTCTTAACTATGTAATGTACAACAAGAAGTACCTTTATGAGGATGAGCCAGTGAGAACTAAAATGTTCTGTGACCTGAATGAGAAGAGTGTTACGAAATGGGCATATGTAAATTAAAATCAGGTTACTGTAAATTTGGAGAAGTGGCATTATTCTTAATACCTTTATGAAATCCACCCTTCAGCCTGTCACAGGAAACTCATGTGTGTCTGATAAATACTTTGAGTAAAAGTCAGCTTTTTTTTTTCTTCAAACTCAGACATTGAACAGAGAAATCAGCTCATCAGATACAAAGCCTCAGTAGATCAGTTTCATTAATTAATTCCACTACTATTTGCTATAAAGTCATATATTTGCATTAGGACTATGAAATTAAAACTAGGTTAACGTTGAAGTTATTAATGATTGTGAGAAAAGGCAAAGTGATCATGCTTGTCCAATTTTCAAGCAGTTACTCTACATCTTTTCACTAAAAAAAAATCCCCATGTAAGAATATACAAAACATGAAGATATTTCAAAACAAAAATTGGTATGAATTTCATGTAGTATGTGTACATTTCTGTAATCTGTAACCAAATGAAGGGAATACAAACTGTGCAGACAAGCTGATTTTTTTTTTAAGTTTTTTTCTTTTAGGAGGAGTTTAGTCTCAGACTATTCCCCTTCTGTTATGACTTCTGTTGAGATCTCTTTATAATCCTATGATTTAGGATTCATACATGAGCTGTTGCAGCTTAATGTGTTATTGTGTCAGCTGAGATGCTGAAAAAAGACCATGGACTGCACCAACATGAGCTAAAATACATTAGCATTAGTGTAAATGTCCAAAACATTTTTATTTTACATTTGCTACAAACTAAAAACCTGCATGGAGTAGGTTACCATGGATCAGCTGATATTTAGAAATGTATTTTTCTGGCATAAGTTATGCTTGGTAAAATCTCTTTGACACAAATCTGTTGCACCACTCGCATATGGTGGTAGTATCTGGCAGCAAGTCCTCGCTGTTAGGTCATTTTTCATGGAAATCAAGAACAATGTGTATGTGAAAACATAATTTCTGAAGAGAATCCTCCTGTATTGTCTGCTCCAAAACCATTGCATGCCAAAGGAAACTGTTGTGTTGATCTGCTTTGTGAAAGCACGCAGAAGTCAAGGATTTTGGGTTTTCATATTAAAAAGTGATGTAATCACCAGTAATATGAATAATAATAAACTTCTGAACATGTAGGGTAGTGGTATAGGTTAGAAAATATTAAAGAGCTAGGGAGGTGTAAAGAAGTTGAATAAGTTAATGAAAGTGTGAATTGGAGTTGACTCTGATACTTTTTTTCGTATAGTAGTGAGAGCTTTTGTTAACCACATAGGTTTCAGCTAGCTTATGAGTTTTTTTTTTTTCTGGAAAATACTCCTCATATAAAGGATCCTACTTCTTAATCTAACTTTCTTCTTTATTGTTATATAAGAATTGCATCACCCTTACCTGACTAGAGACTAGCTAAAGGAATATTCCTCTCTGTAAGTAAGTGATTGGAATAATCACATGTTTCTCCATCAGTGCGTGTGGCTGCTAGATCGAGACATACCCCTTCTTCAGTTGTGACCACTAGTAATACTTTCAGAAAAATAGCTGATCTCCTGTGGAGATGAGGTGCTTGTGTGTGTCTGCCTGCAAATGGGTAGAAGATACAACATAAGCACAACATTTTAGAGCGTGATAGGTAGTGTATGTGATCATGGGATCCTCTTATAATTGTCAACCTTTCTAGCCTTTCTCCTGCTCTCAGGCTTGGAACGGAACCATGCTTGTGTGTGACCCAGGCTGAGGGATTATTTTAGCCCAGATTACATTGTTCTTGACATGGCAGCTTGTACATCAAAACTCCTCTTGGTGAGACTTGTGCTGGTCGTTCTTGTAATTGCTGTAGTACTTCTGAAGGGGAATTTTAGGCATTTGAGTTGAAGTATCCTTAGAATATGCTTGAAGATCTGAGCTGACTATAAAAACCATAGGAATAAAATTGTAAAGTGCTGCTTTTGTGGTCATAGCATTTTTCCATACTTCCAGATCATGACAAATTACTCAGTTTACTTTGTAAGTAAGAGTGCTTTCTTTAAAGGCTCACTAAGTGAAATAGAAATTCAACCATCTTTATTTGGGGGAAGAAGGGGTTGAAAACTCATTTTTGAAGATGCTGGTGTTAATATAAAAGTTTCTTTTTCAACTTCTTTTCAGTTTCAGCTTTCTATGAGAATAATTGATCCCACTTTCTGTTCATATACATATATGCAATGATTTTAGCATCGCTAGTTCAGTGTTTTATTTTGATCCAATGAGAAATGTCACAGATAAGTAAGCCCAAGGAAACAGGGTAAACTATCTCTACAGCGAGTCGGCCCATCCAGGAGAGAAGTCAAAAGCTAGGTGGAGAAGCTCTTTGGGTACAAGTAATTGAGCTGGCTTGTGGAAGGAGAAATTCAGAGAAGCTGCTCATTTCTCTTTGTGAGCAATCATCAGTTTCAAATCTGTATCTTTTTATCCCAGAGTCTTCTAGTTTCTGATGTCCAAACCACAGTCCCTTTCATAGCTCTTTGAAGTAATCTTTGGTCTTGGAGGAGGGAGACTGAAACCAGCCAATGCTCTGTGTGCGTGTCTAATATTACACATAGAAGTCTCTTTTGCACTTTTCCCTCTATTTCTGTCTGGCTGACTTGCAAAATGAGACTTTTGGCTCTTGAAATCGTGATAACCACTGACCTTGGCTTTTCTGAAGGTCTTGTGTAGTTGATGGACATGCCTGGTGGCCCTGGCTGCTCTGGCCGTGCCTGGCGGGGGGCTGCTTGGTGTCATGGTTCAATATGGGTAGTGAAATCCCTCTTTACTCAGGAGGGGGCGTGCTGTCACTACCCTCAGGAAACGGGGAGATTTGCAGGGGATTTTAACATCTGATTCTCTAAATAATGGGAGCTGGAGAGAAAGGCAGAAGTACCGTTTCATTACCCAGTCAGTGGCCCATCCAACCTTCCCCACATGTCCAAGTATGAGTCCTCATCTTGACTTAAGTATTTGTTTTCTTAATTCTCCTGTTGAGGTGGGTTACTTCTAGTACATAGAAATTGGATTTAAAAATGTTCAGAAAAGGAGTGCACAGACAGGATGGAAAAGAATTAAGTGAAGTAAGGAACTCTCCCATATATTATGGAACCCCATGAAAGTATTTGGCTCACCAATGCACAGAAATACTTGCAAAATTTGGAGCTGTGTTGGGAAAACTTTGCACACGTTCCTCCGTGAGGAGGGAAAACCAGCTATGCTCAATTAAGGTATCCTTTCTAAAAGAAGATTGTCTTCAACATGTGTTCCCTGGAAGAAACAGATCACGGTAGCTGAGATAATACATTTAATTGTATTGCTTATAGAGGGCTTTCAGAAACAATGGATTCCTTAATTCGTCCTGTAGCCTTGTGAAACTTAAGGTCATTAGGAGGAAAGAAGACTATTGCCCATCAAATCTTAGCAAGACCAAGCTGCTGAGGGTTTTACCTGGCTTGGAGGAGGAAGGGAGCCATTAGCAGGATTAGTGGTTGGAAGAGCACAGGGCACAGGAGGGATGGACTGGAATGGCACTCAGCAATCCACGTGGGCTCTCTCTCCTTTACAGTAAGACTTGCCTTTCATTCTGTTTCACTTTTAATTTTGAGAAAGATAGTTTTCTTTTCAGATGTGATTGATCTCACTGGAGATGATAAAGATGATCTTCAGAGGGCAATTGCCTTGAGTTTGGAGGAATCAAACAGGGCATTCAGGGAGACTGGAATAACAGATGAGGAGCAAGCCATTAGCAGGTAAACGAACAACTTATATAAAGCAGACATTAAATTAAAGAGTTGGAGATTGGCCTGTATTGCTTTTCTTAACTTTTAATTTAACAAACTTATTTACTTTCACTTGTGCTACTGATATGCCTGGCTTCAGGATGTTGCTTTAATGTATTGTATGTTCAACTATGGAAAATAGTCTTATGTGTGAGCTAGGATGTAATAGTATGTTCCATGTTGATGTATTTATTTAAATATGGAGGAAGTGGAGATAGAGGATTACGTTCGTATCTAAATAGGATCTAAAACTAAAAGTTTCTCTTGTATTCGGTAAAAAACAATGAAAACAAAATATAATTAAGAAGCTAATTATTTGTCCTGTTTTTTTTGTAGTTTTCACTTTACATTAACATTTTCTTACCCCTATGCTAAGGCTGAGATTGAAGGGAGGGGGTAGTAATGCTGTACTAAGAGCAGCTGCTGTATTTTAGCTGATAAAGTATGTTATTAACCTATTTAACAAATAGGATTTATAAGCTTCGAGTGAAGTTAACTTCTTGGTTTAAAGTTTTATGAACTTAATTTTCTCAACTTGGGTGTGATATGAGTCTGTAAGTTAACTTATGATCAGCTTTTACTACAATTTTTTGTACAGCATGTGTTTATATGTAAATATAGATATAATTATGAAATATTTGGGACTTGAACTAAGCCTGAGTGTAGGGTTGTGTGGGAAGGGTGTTGGGTTTGGTTTTTTTTAATCTGTGGCTGGCTTTGTTCTCGGGGAAAAGGGCAATGATTTGAGCCTTGTGTTTAGAAGGTTAAGTATTGCTTCCTTGTAAAAGACTAATTTTATAAAAACATGATTTAGATGGGGGAGATTCATCACAACAATTCTTTTCCTCACTTTGCTGTATTTGACAGACTAAATGGCTTATGAGAAGAGTCCAACTCTGAGAATATGAAGAGTCTTACTTTATCAGCAGTCATTTTCTTTTTCTGTTTGAAAAATAAATGTACTAATTGTGAGAATAAATATACACCTCCCTCACCCCATTTGTGAGAAAAGCCATCTTGTTGTTTGAGTTTTAAGAGAACATACTTTAGGAGAGAATAGTGAGATTAGAGGGATTTATATTCTCATTAATACTTAAATGATGCTTTTAAGGAGTTGTTTCGTTCTAAGACTTCAGTATGTGCATGTATTCAAGATTATAGTGGAAGTTCTGTTCAGTTCTGATTCAGAAGTTCACCTCTTGCATGTTCCTAGGTTGGAATTGCCATAATTACAGAGTTGTGATTTAGGCAAACACTCAGAAAGATGGACCTATTTCTGGATATGGAAATCTTTTTCCTGTTTTTTTCCTTCACCAAGCTTTGACTGTTTCTGCTGTGCTCTCTTCTTGGGAGCCTTGAAGCTTTAGTTTTTGTTTTTTTTTTTTTTTTCATGGAGACTTTGTTTTTCACTTCTGAGACTAAAAAGCCCTTTTTGGTCTTATCTGCTTAGCCCATAACTATGTATTATTTCTACTTAAATATTCTACTTAAATTATGATGTATTTCTTTGTCATTGCAGAAAATAATGAAGTATATGGCTTTTTTCCCCTGTATGTACGAAGACATGTAGACAGTCTGTTCAGTTACATACCAAGAAGAATATTGGTCTTCCGATGAAATAGAGATATTTCATGGCAAAATTATAGACAATAGCATTTGCCAGATTTAGAGCTGCTTGTTACCAAGGAGGATATGCTCTGTACACTGTACCACATTTCCTATACTTGCTGTAGTATTCTTTGGAGCATTTGTTGCATGAATAGAACTCCCAAAGCCATACAAAACTATTCACTAAAAGATCCGGAGTGTATCATAGCAGAATAAAGGGAAATAGGACTTTGCTTGTGAATAAAGGCAGAGATGAGTGAGGATCTTGAGGGTTTTGGCAGCACTGGGGTATTAGATCCATGCAGTTACATACCAGGATACACCCTGAGTTGATATCAAATTATGTCAGAGTTGTACAAATACAGGAAGCTCAAAATTATTGAATTCTGGATCTGAACTGTTCAGTCAGTTTCCTTAAGAACAGGACTTAAGACTGTTAAATTAAAAAAAAATCGCTTTGTAGTTAACACCCCACAAAAGAATGTTGGCATTCCAATAGAAAGCACAGTGTCTGTTCAGGACTTCTCAAAGCAAAAAGTAGAACATTATGGTTGTAAACAAGGCAAGCTGCAGCCATTTACTTTTGTTTTTCTAAGTTAAATAAGAAGCAGAAATCAAATAAGAAGTCAATTATAAGCAAATTAAACTATGGAAATCTTTCATTTTTAATTGTGTAGGATGTATGCATATTTAAATAGTCTTTGGTGTGGAGGATATTTTTTCCGAAGGTATTCATAGTGGTTTGGAACCTAATTTGTACTGATTTTGTTAAGGTTTCCATGGGAGCATTAATGGAATTTCTTGACTTGTGTAATTAATGTTGTAATGCACATAGAATTTGTCTTCCTGAATATAATTGCCTTGTGCTAGTTAACAAGGACAGATCTGATTACTGTGTAGGTGTTGAGAGGAGTACAGCTGAAATGTCCAAGGGTCCAAGCTGTCGATCTTGTACACGCCACGTTTAAAGCTTTTTACTACATCTCCCAGGGAAATGTGCATGATTGCTGTCTGTCTTAATATGAAAACTTTTCTCCTGTTCATATTACTTTTCATGGCTTGGAGGAGAATGAGGCTGGCCAGGTAGGGCTTCACTGGGGAAGCTAATATGATATGACTGAAAGGAAAAACTAGCTGGCCTGTGTTGTGCCTGGGGTAGTAGCATTATTAAAACGAGAGCCCTGCCTCTCAGTGCACAAGGAAGTCCACAACCCCTAGATTATTTTTTTTTTTTAATTTTTTTTTTAACATGGTCATTGAAACTGCTGGGAGCTCAGCACTGTGCTAAGCATTGTATGTATAGATCAAAGGTGAAACTCTGAAGGGATATAGGATTAGGGGTATTCCTGGATGTCCAGCTATAAGGCAGTCCCAGTATGAAGACCTATCCTTGTTCTTTTTGCTGAGTAGCCTGCTGGAGTGGGCTTTTCTGGAACATGTTTAGTGGGCTTTCACAAAATGGTTTGGCTGAACTTAAGTGCTGTGGACTCACTTTGCCGGGGGCCTATTGCATTGTCTGGCTAGCCCTGTGTCAGCAGCTCTGGAAAGCTGCTTGGCAGTGCCCAGCTTGTTCCAGAGAGAAACAAAACACTCCTTTCAAGTCCAAACCTGGCATTAACTAACCCTTACTCCAGACTTTCCCTCCAAACAAGGCTCCAGCACTTGGAGGTGGGGAAGCCTTTGGTGCTGTGAGGCTGGAGACAGGCTGTGGCCTGCACGCAGCTTATGGCTCTGTTGCTCCCGACTGCTGCTGTGCTCTCCCAGGGCTGCAAAGAGCATGTTTCGGCTGTGTAATCAGCCTTGCTAGATCTTTGTGCTAACTTTCTGGAAAGATACTCATTTTGTTGAGAGCAATGTGTGACTAAGATTCTTTGCCAAGGCAATCTCCCAAATCAGGATCATATGAATATAATAGTAGTGAACGTTCTAGTAGAATCATAGAATAGAATAATAGAATAATTTCAGTTGGAAGAGACCCTCAGGATCTTTGAGTCCAACCATAACCTAACTCTAGCACTAAACCATGTCCCTAAGAACCTTGTCTAAATGCCTTTTAAACATGTCCAGGGATGGTGACTCCACCACTTCCCTGGGCAGCCTGTTCCAATGCCTGACAACCCTTTCCGGGAAGAATTTTTTCCTAATATCCAATCTAAGCCTCCCCTGGCGCAACTTGAGGCAAATTCGTCTTGTTCTTACACTTGCTATTTGGGAGAAGAGACCAACAACCTCCATGCTACAATCTCCTCTCAGGTAGTTGTAGACAGCGATAAGGTCTCCCCTCAGCCTCCTTTTCTCCAGGCTAAACAACCCCAGCTCCCTCAGCTGCTCCTCATCAGAATTGTGCTCCAAAAGAGCATAAATATAAGAGGTACACTTATTATGCTGGTAAATACATTTATTAATGTGGCTTTTGAACTGATCATTAGGTTCCTGTTTACTATGCTTACTTTTATATCGGTTTGCATCAGAGCTATCCTTGTGACTGGAAATAAATTGGGCATACAGGGTATGCAGCTATTGAATGTGCTCTTTTACAACAGGTAATGTTATAAGTAAATATAAGGAAAAATGTCCTGAAGATTTGAAAAACAGATTTGAGGTGGAGTTAGAGATGAAGAAATCCCTTACCTACTAAAGAAATACAAAACCAAATACAGGCAGAAATTTTAGTAGGTAATCAGGCTGATAAATGGTAATACTCTTGGGCTCAGGGCCTGTTTCAGTTTAAGAATATGTATTTTTCTGAACTTGAATCTTGAAATATTCTTGAGCTTAGGGCAGGGGGAAGTTTTTTTTCCCTGAAACAAAAGTGGTATGGAGTAGCTATTGTGGTCCTTTTACAACATAATACTAAATTTAATCCAGTCTTCCAGATTCTTCCCATCAGTTTTAAAGGTCCCTTCAGTTTAATTCAGACTGGAGTATAAGTAATTCTACCTGAATGAGAATTTTTTTGGAATATGTATGACATTTGTTTTGAATTAATTTTTATTGTCCCCATCAAATAACTTTTTCTCTCAAGGCAGGGATACACTGGTCATCTAACACTTTTGAAGGATTGTATCAGTGAGAAGGGAAATGAATTTCACTGTTCCTTTACATTTTGGGGGTTGCTTAGGAGATAATATTACAATTGCTAGTGTAAAAGTCTGTGCTGTTTATGACGCTATATGTCAAAAACTAAATGTCAGAAATGGATTAATCATTAGGAAATTACAAGCTTTAGGTTCTTCCTGAGATATATTGATACAAAAGTAGTATTTATACCAAATGGGCTCTTAAATTCTGGATGCTTCTATTTTTTTCAAAATAAGTAGCAATAATAAATTAGTATGTTCCCCAAAGTACTTATCTATAGTAAATTCATGTAATGCTTCATAGTTCTTCTGTATCTTCTAAGATATGCAAGAGAGATATGCTTGACAAGAGCATGACTTGAAACAAAAATTTACAGTTAGGTTACTGAAGAGTTACATCATGTGGTTGGTGGTTTTTCTGCCCATTTCATTGTTTTTTTTCTAAGGAGTTCAAACTTTTACCTTTAGTAACTCCATTTACAGACCAACCTAGACCTACCTTTCTGTGATGTTTAGTGAGTCCAGAACCAAAGGGGGCAATTCTCCAGGCTGCACAGGCTACTTTGATGCTTGTCATGCAGCTCCTGAAATCCTGTGCTTGGCAAAAATTCTAGTTCAGTAGTATCTCAGCCTTTTGTGTGGTACTTAATAGAATCATAGAGTAGAATCATAGAATGTCCTGAGTTGGAAGGGACCCACAAGGACCATCTAATCCAACTCCTGTCCCTGCACAGGACAACCCCACAGCTCACACCATGTGTCTGAGGGCATTGTCCAGTCTCTTCTTGAACACTGTCAGGCTTGGGGCCGTGACACCTCCCTGGGGAGCCTGTTCCAGTGCTCCACTTGGACTAGGTGGCTGGGGACAGTAGCTGTGTTGGTAGCACACATACTAGGCAACTTTCTGTATTAGTTAGAACCATTATTATATGACCTGAATGTACCCATCTCCATCTTTCTGTTTAGAATATGTGGCTACCACAAATTACCTTTGGGCATACTTGATATGTGCTGATACAGAAATACTGTGTTGAGTGAAGCTTGAGTTTGGGAGCATAACACACAACAGATCATACTGTCATGCGAAATACGGACATTCTGCATAAATCACACAGAAACGGTTTCCTGCGAAGAGTGTGGTCATTGTAGCATTCAATTAACTTGTTGGCTAGCATTTGAAAAATTGTGAGATGTCTTTTCATGAGTCATAAAGTAATTACTTGCTACGTAAATCAAGAGAGTTGCATACGTTGCAAAAATGAAAACTAAAAAAGCGTCTTCCATTTTTGAAAGTTGTCTAACTAGCTTTGGCTTCCTGTCAGTAAATATTGGTGATTTCATGCTTTGCATACCAATAAAAGCATTTGTAGACAAAACTAATAGTACTGCCTAAAATTTTGTGTTGTCCATCGTATTTGAATCTTATTCTTAAATAATTGATGACTTACAGGCATGGCTTTTGTATCTAGAGCTCTCACAAGAGATTCACTCACTCACTGATACAATTTTCCAAAAGGTAATGGAATTACTGCAACATTCTAAAAGTAAAATGGCATCTTACTTTTGAAGACATACTGCATATAAAATCAAGTTCATCAGCAATAAGTTAGCAAATGATGTAATTAAGATGTCTGTGTCAGTAACTGAAGGTGTTTTACTGTGTCTTGGTTTTTTTTTTTTTGCCTTTTCTCACATTTTTCCCTCCCTTCTGTTCCTGAAGAGTCCTAGAAGCCAGTATTGCAGAAAATAAAGCAAGTTTAAAGAGGACACATCCAGAGGTATGGAGTGACTCTCCCAACCCATATGATCGAAAGCGGCAAGACAACTGTCCAGTGGGATTAAAGAATGTTGGCAACACGTGCTGGTTTAGTGCTGTCATTCAGGTAAGTACGCTCTTCGATTAGCTGTGTATAGTCTTCGTTGTATTTACTGTGAGGTGAGTTGTTTTTTTTTTTTTTTTTTAAGTCGATAACTTAAGATACCTGTTTTCCTGGGACGTTTAGGCCACTGCATGAGATGTTTTTGAGCATTACTTATGAAGATCCAGGGTGTCTGCAGCTCCTGCTGACATCAATGACAATTTTGGATGCCTAAAAATGTGTGGAAGTTGGATTACAGAGGAGGAACAGACTTT